>NC_034414.1:34238172-34406847 GCF_002078875.1 Numida meleagris | reverse complement strand
TTTCAACCCCCCTGCTGAGTGCAGGATTGCCAACCACTAGACCAGGCTGCCCAGAGCCACATCCAGCCTGGCCTTGAATGCCTCCAGGGATGGGGCATCCACAACCTCTCTGGACAACCTGTTCCAGTGCATCACCACCCTCTGAGTGAAAAACTTCCTCCTAATATCTAACCTAAATCTCCCGTCTCAATTTAAAACCATCCCCCCATTTCGTATAGCTATCCACCCTTGTGAACAATTGTTTCCCCTCCAAGCTGTGTGTTTCCCACTGCAGAGCCCCACAGGCACCAAGGTAAAGTCAGGATGGTCATGTTTTGTGATGGGAATGGGTCTGGATACTTCGCAAATCCTCATAGAGAACCTTTCTATAGAAAGAAGCTCTAAGACAACCTTTTGCATTGGTTACTAACTCATTTGACCTAAGCATTTGTAAGGTGTAGCCACAATTTATTTTGAACGACTGGGCTCTCTTCTGCCATGGCTGATGAAACCCTGTCTGGACAATCAATATATGACTGCCCAGAACACTCATTTATACTTGGAGCAGTTGAGGAATGAGAATGGAGAATTTATCTGAAAGACTGAAGACTGGAGTACACCGCAATTATTTAGCTATCAGTCTCACAAAACACTGTATTGGTGACTGGTGCTGGCTGTGTTCTCTGAAGGTTCTCTGAAGTGGAACTGAGATACTGATGAAAGCTGCAATCGATTTGCAATACCAGAAAGTATCTATGAAGGTGATACGATCCCCAAAGTCCAAGGAAGATATGGAAATTAGAATTAATGATATCTTGTCTATAATAATCACAATAAAAAGGCATACATAAAAATCATGTTTTGTTTAGAACAGTTTCCAAGCAGAGTCAAAATGGCAAAACAACACTGTAATAGAAAGAAATACTATTTTACTATTTTAATAGTAAATTAAAAAAGCAGCAGAGAAGGTGGCAGATCACATCTATAGATACAATATCTGAATCCTCATTTGCTCTCTTGATTTCCTTTCTCCTTCTGAGTATCTCAGTAGGTGTAAAGTAATCCAGACAAGAATTAGTGGCAACTACCTAGATCTTTAACATTTCTGAGCTGTTGAATTCCCAGTTCAATCTCCTGTAATGTCTGCTGGCTGCAATAACTTTCCAGTAAAATTTGAGAAAATATTGGCACAAATAAGTCTTAATTCTTCATATGGTAGCTGAGAACGTTCAACATGATGACAGGATGAGAGAAAAGGAAACCCAAGGAACAATCAGCATGCAGTGATTCCTGCTAGCAACTCCAGAGGAATCAGGACATACTGATTGTTTCTGAAAAGAAAAAAAAGAAAAGAAAAAAAAAAGGCCTTTGGGCTTCAGAGTCTCTTGCTGGCATTTCAAAAATATCAGTATATTGTTCCATGATATCTTTTTTTCCACTGAAACTAGGGGTTTTGCTGTTCCCTTCTCCATTATGTCTGTTTCTAGGGTCCAGTTCTCTCCTGCTTGCATAAACATTGTACATTCCCTTCAAAAAAAGCACAAGAACAGACTTCCCTGGGCATTTAAAAAGAGAACAGCCCTGAAAAATATAAATTATTCCAGGTAACTTTCTCGTCCATTTTTCCTTCTAGTACAATGCTGCTAATCAAGGGGCAGTGTCCTGTGTGCTGGGAAGGAAAATGGCAGTGGTGTTAGGAAGACAGTATTTCTTGGCTTCCTTCAAATCATATCCACTTCTCTTTAGTCAAAAGCTTCACAAAAATGTGGGATAACCTTTTTTTAGAGATTGATGTGTAGGAAAGAACAGAGTAAGAGGGATCAGCTGCAAGAGTTTGATTCAGTTAGAGGTGGAAAAGCTAGGCTTTGGACTTTTAGCAGTGAAATCAGGCCTTTAAAGCCTCATGTTTTTGGCAGACATCCTCCTCCTCCCCATCTTATTTACACTCTCTGTTCACGTCGGCTTCTCTTTGCAGCCTGTTATTTGCAGAGCAGAGCTTTTTTGCACTTCCTTCTGCCAGCCTCCAGCTGATCATGAGCTATAGAACAGTCACCCAGAAACCTGTCACCACTGGAATGGTGCACAGGAACGGGGGATATAAGTTGGATGGCAAACCCTCTGCGACAGGCTGTGGAAGAGGCTGAGTCAGCCTCTTGCTCAAAAGGCCATTACAGCATTCAGTTACTGATCTACTTGCCATGTGTGATTGCACATTGCTGTTAAAATGGCATATTGGCCCTAATCCTGAAAAGCTTTCAGGCATATATGCATTCAGTGAGATAAAGGACTACAGAGAGATGTCTGCATTTCCTACAGGGACATCATACTGTTAAAAAAATATATATATATAAGTACAGTGATCTAGAATTACTTTGTGAGACTAAAGTGTGGGCTAAAACATAAATGTACATATATGTGATCTGCACATACGTATAGTACGTCTCTGCTTCTGAGTGACATTACCACAGGGATAATAAGGCCTAGAAATAGCACTGTGAAAAAATTTAGGTTGCTATTTCTGAGTCTTTCATTTGTGAGCTGCCAAGGAGTAGATTGTTATATCCTCAAATTTATCTTTGAAAATTATCTACAAATAACTTGTTTGTGAAACATGTTTGACAGGGTGCTTTGAGTGATCACCTCTCTATTGATTCACTGAGGCTGTGCGTTTGTTCGTCTTTAAACTAACAGGACAAGTTCTTTACCTCATCCTGTAGCAGTTTGTGTTCTCAGCTCCAAAAATCCAGAGTTCACTCAGCACTGTCACACCTGTGCAAAATTCCTATAAACATAAGAATTATTTTTCTACATCTGCCTGAGAGTATGATGTCAGATTTCATAGAATATCACACAACTCATGCTGCTTAATAAGTAGCAAAATATAAGGACAAAGATCAGGAAGTCTAGACTCCTGACAGCCCGATAAGCATGTTAACCATACTGCGCCCCTCTTGCAGTCGTTGCTGTCAGCGTGAATCAAGAGTGTCATTGATAGACTTGCTCAACTGCAGGACCCAAACTGTGTAAATATAAATGAATTACATATACATGCCTGCCTACTGTGCGTGAATGTATATACCTATATATATATATATACACATATATAGATTTACTGGCAACAACATTTTTAATTTACCAGATTATCAGTTCTACAACTAATTCAAAACACAAATAGTAATGCTTTATTGGATACTCTCCCTCCCTCTCTCTCTTCCCTCTCTTTTCAAACTATTTGACTGAAAAGGAGAGAATTCCAAGGCAGAAGTTTCCTTGAGTAATCCTCTTTTTTTTTAGTTGATGAGTCTAATGAGTCTTAGTTGCTGACTGGGGCAAAGTAGTGTTTTCTGTAGGAGAGGGACCAGAGGCTTTTAACTCATTAATTTTGCCTTGACAGCAGCCAATACAGTATGTTCATTACAGTCCACATTTTCTCACATTTTGCAAACATGAAATGATACAGCTGATAGACTCTGCCTTCCTACTCTGAGTCTAATTTGTCTGACTCATTAGAAGTTATATACATCTCAATGCTGACTGTAGGGGGAATTCAATGAAACTCTGAGATAGTAGGTGCTCCTGGTGCTCAGGGTTCAGTCATTTCAGATACGCCAGGGTTCATTGCTTAGGGAATATGCAGGGAAGTTCTGAGTCAAATCTCTCTATTTATTTTCTTATCAATCTTTTAGAGCTACACCAAAACCTCCAGCTCCTTATATTTTGTAATTTCCTCAAAGATGGCCAACTCTATTTCCTCTGAGTGATCCTGAATGAACATTGCTCTTGGGCTATTTGCTCATATTTGAGCAAAAGAACTGCTCTGGCAAGTGACTGAGAGGCCTTTGTGCAGGGCATCAGCACCTTCAGGAGTGAGAAACCCACTGGCCTGCCAACTGCACTGTCAGTTCAGATCAGCAGGTACTACGATTTTTCTTCTAGTTTTCTGCCAAGTGAAGGTTTAACAATGTTTCTCAAAGACGATGCTTTGAGAACACTAAAGTAAGATTACTTGACGCTTGTATGAATTTAACTCATTCCCACCAGTCATCAGTGTGACTGATGATGCAGATAACGAATAAGGGCCAGTGCCCTCTCTCTCCTTGTCTGTATCTTTGCAGCCTTGTACTTTAACCAAATTGATCCTGCCCCCTGCAGTCAAGAACTCTATTCTTTGAAGTCAAGCTGGGTCTGGAGCACTCTCTACAGCAGGACTGTGTGTGTAGATGCTACATTGGGCTCTATGCTTCGTCCTGGCTCAATCATGTCTATTCTGTTTGCATGTGAATGAGTACCACTCAAAATCAGACTCAGTGATGGGAACACAAATCTTCTGAACTCACAAACTACAAAGAAGCCTGAGATGACAGAATTAGCACAGACTATGTCTTGTAGATCACATGTTATGTTGAAATATCCTCCAATCCACACTGAAGGTGGCCACTGCCTGACACTCAGGCTGTGCTTCTCCTCTTAGCTGCAGGCCCACATGTCTGCGCTGATCCATTACAAAATCATAGTCACAATGGGTTAATTGCTACTTGCATTTAATTGTACTCTTAGCTAATTTGTTTGTGCATTTAAAAGAAAAAAAATCTCATTTGTTTTATTTTATTTTAGAGATAGACTTTACCATTTGACATGACATTACTTGTAGTTCTAAAATTAAAATACAAATTGCTTAATAAAACCACAAGCATTTTTTTCAGGTTTAGAAATTTCTTTATTGTAGTGGGATCCTTTTTCACTAATACATAAGAGATATACAGAAAATTGTCTTCTTTAGAATGACGTTGGATGCAAACAGGCTGTGTTGTATAATAAGAGCATCTCATCATCAGAGACAAAGGAAACTTTCCTGACATTCCAGGCTGTTTTTCCTCCATACATGTTTTATAGCTTGACATATGTTTGCTTCACACACATAAAAATAAACAGCTTGCATTTTCTTAGATCAGAAAAGCAATATATATTCATAAAACAACAAAGTACCTAAAAATAAATAATTAAATAAGATGGTATGGGAAAAGGAAAATAACCAGTGATGGGGAGAAGAAACCCCACAAACCTTAGAATCACACACATGTATATAAACATATTCTTAGCACTTTAGGTTTCACAAAGAAGCTTTGCAGGCAAGTTAATGAATTGAAAAACTCGTGGAACACTCAAGTTCGGACTGCGGACACGTTCCCTCCAGGAGCCGTGCCTCTGGGAGCGGTGCCCCTGCCCCTGCCCCTGCCCCTGCCCCTGCCCCTGCCTGCAGTCGGCCCCGGGGAGCTGCCTCCGCACGGGGCGCCGCTGCAGTTTGCACTGCAGCCACGAGATGGCGCCGCGAGCCCTCGTACCGCGCCGCGTACCTGCCCTTGCTCCGGCCGGCCCGCGGAGCTCTCGCTGCCCTCTTCTGCGATTTCAAAATTCAGGCATTGACGGGCGGAAAAAGACAAAAAATACGGTTGTTGGATGAATAATATTTTGCCACTATGTAGCTCAGACACCGTGCGGACCATGCCAACAGGTACTCGGGGAGCAGGGAGGCAGCAGGGGCACCAGCGCCGGGCTTAACGCGAGGGAAGCTCCCGCGGAGGGGAAGGGAGGGGCGCGGAGCTGAGCGCCGCAGTGCCACCGTCGGAGGGGCTGCAGGTGTGCGCACCTCTCCCCCTGGCCCTGGGAACTGAACCAGCTTTGCTTCTACCTGTTGGTCCTTTCTGGGACAAGTGCAAACTGCATACCTTTCAGTCTGAAAGGTTTCACTCAGTTTAGCCGTGCTAAAATCTGAAGCGGGTGTTTTGGTCAGAGGATGACTGCCTGGGTGAGTGAGGCTGGCAGCGGGGGCAGTGCGTTCCCGCAGGCCGCCCCCAGGCCTGATGGCTCACCTGATGCAGCCGGCAGAGTGTGGCTGGTCTCTGTGCTGTGTTGTATCGCATTCTGCGAACTCATGGAAATGGATCCTTGGTGAAGATGGCTTGGTAATGATCAGTAGAGGTGAAGCTTCAGAGTTCAATTCCTCACTTAGTGTTCCTGTATTAAGAAATCTCACCTTCAGGCATATTTCCTCACCTTGTGCTCTCACACTGATCTCTTGCCTGCATGGTCTGCTTCAGCATACGTACTGCTCAGGGCATGGGTTGTCTGCATGATAACACATCTGCACAGTATGTGCACAATGCCTGGCACACTTGCTTTTACATCATAAAGCATTTAGTAATAGCGATAAACATAACAAATAGGCAAAACTAAATTAAAATAATTAGTTTTATGTGTTGGACTTGATGGTGGCCTTTGACTAATTGTGTTCTTTGAATGTGAAACTTGAGGAACGTGAATTTAGCAAAGGATTTGTCATGGTTTTGTGATTTTCGGTTATTGGTATTCCACATCATAACATCATGTAGTGGATGTACCTAGTTCTCAGAAGAGAAGGACTACTACTTTCCCCACGGTACTTTGCTCCTCTGTTACCATTTCCAGCCGGAGGGAAAAGATAGAAGCTCGCAGTATAAAAACTTGCAGATCACAAGACCTCGTCCCTTTTTCCGCCTGTCTCTTGTCTTGGCAGCACCTCGCTCTCCAGCCATCTTATCATCGGTAGTAGAGTAAGGCCTACCTTGATTTTGGGACATTCTCTCTCTCTGTATTGGATTTATCAGCTTAAATTGTAATTATATTGTATTATAGTGTGTTGTTTTGCATTCCAAGATCTTATTTAGTAAATTAGTTTGTTTTTCCTCAGATTGTTGCCGCTGTTCTTTGCTCTCAGGGCCATCTCCTTACCCTTTTCCCCTTTTCCCTTTTCCCAGGGCGTGGAGCCGTGGATCCCCCGTCCCCTTCGTCACGGAACTGGGCCGAACGCCCGTAAACCGTTGACAGGATTTCAGATGGCAGTTTCAGTTCTGTTTTATATGGCTTAGGTCTACAAGCAAACTGTCTGCACGAACTCTGGGAACTGGATGAGTGCTTACGTAATGCTTCAGGACCTGGTGTCAGAGATAGAAGTGTCTCTTTGAGT
This sequence comes from Numida meleagris, assembly GCF_002078875.1. Classification (NCBI taxonomy): domain Eukaryota; kingdom Metazoa; phylum Chordata; class Aves; order Galliformes; family Numididae; genus Numida; species Numida meleagris. The sequence continues at coordinate 34,399,865 of NC_034414.1, read as the reverse complement.
AGTTCACATACACAGCGGTACCTGGAAATCATACTGAGGATGAATGTTGGCAAAAGTGTTGTGAGGACCCCTTGCATGCCCCCATTTTTCTAGAAGTTCTTGGCTTTTTTAGATGATGTGACTTCTCAAAATGAGATTAAGGTAATTCTCTGTGGAGCTGCTTGGGAAATTGAAGTGCTGCCTATTATTATATGAGTGTTTCTACTAGTTTAATGGAAGTATGGCTGAGACATTTTGTTCTTTACTACTTAAGCAAGGCATAAGAACTTTGAGAAATAATGCTTGAAAAAAGGCATTTCCCTCCCATTCTCTTTTCTCAAGGGATCATTCTTTTGGCATCCAGCCAATTCATTTCCTTTAGAGCCAAATCATTTATTCTGAATAAACATTTTTGTCCTGTATGTATATGTATACTCCTACATATCCACACATGTAATTTTTACAGTCTAGAAAGGAGGCTGAAGAACTTATGCAAACATCTGAGAGTGGGAGGCATTGATTATTAAAGGAAGCAACGGAGTCCGGAGTGCAAGTAATTGTGTAGAAACATCCCATTTTTATAAGAGTTGGATGACACACTGAGCTTGGCTCATGAAAAACATTCTAAAGTCATTTATTTTCTCTCTTTAAAAGATGAATATTTGTTTCAAAGTTCTGCTGATAGCAGGAGGTCTGTTCTACCCTGGATCCACCACTGATGAGGAGATTGATTGTTGGTTGTTGCTCAGCCGGCAGCAGAATAGAGGAGACTTGGTAGAAGTGGGTTTGCTTCAGAGATTTACAGAAGTATGATTTTTTTTTTATATGCTTCTTTATGAGTACATGTACATTATAGTATTAGGAAGTAGGGAACAGTGTTAGAGGGAAGACCTTAACCTGAGGTGTGCCACCTCAGGAAAAGGCATTTTTGTTTCATTATTATAATAATCTCTGTGTTTGCCGGAACAAGGTTTCCTGAATTCATCCATCATAAATTCCAAGGACTGAAGCTGAGTCTAGGCCCTTTCTTTTTGTGTAGGCTCCTGTCTTGGAGTACGAGCTGGAAGCTGGGGGGATCTTTCCCTGATGTTGCTGTAGGGTCAGCCTCAGTCCCCAGTTTCCTTCACTACAAGTAGCCTTCAGCTTGCCCTCCACTGGCAGGTAAATAACTATTTATCCTGCTGGAGCGTGCTTGTTGCGTTTGAGCACTGGAATTCTGAACCAAAACAAAGAAAGCCTGGGCACCCCCTGGGAAGGCTTAAGCTGCAAACAACGTTACTTCAATCCTCAGTGAAGATGAAGCCTTTTTTGTGTTACAACTGAAGTTTTAATTTATAATCATTATTTTTCTTAGATTTAATATGAAAATCATTGCTTCAAAAAAAAAAAAAGCCTTCTGTTTTTTTGTTTTGTTTTGTTTTTGACTACTAATTTTAAGCAGCACTTCAATGACTGACAAGGGGATTGCTTTATGTTAATTATTTTTTGATGTGAGCATAATCATGTACAAAATTTGCTTTCATGCACAAACAGTCTTCCATGTGAGTTTATGTTTTTGAAATCTGAACCTTAGCAGGGAACAAAATAAACCATTACAATCTTCAGAGTTATTATAATCTGATTGTCACAGAACAAAATACCTTGTCATCTCCCACTACGTGGCTCTTCCATATAACTGTTGCTTTGCATCGTTTACTCTGTTATACTTCACTGATTATGTTGCTTCAAAATTGTTATTTATCCAGCCTCACAGTTGTTTGAACAAGAAAAGGTAAATATTATGGGCTAAGCTCTATTTTAGATTCTTATAAACAAAGCCCTTAAAGGTGTAATTCTAAACCCAAACATTTGGTGACACTGATGACCTCTGGAATAAAACAGAACTGGTTTCTGAATCAAGAAAGAGGAATAAAGTTTAACTAAAGAAATGATTTGTATCCACCATAAGCTGCCACTCCGACTACCCAGATCTGGAGGAAACTTTAGTGAACTGAATTTGTTCTCTCCATTGGATTAGTTTTGACAGATATCCAAAGAGATATTTAACCAATAGTTTGAGATTATACACATCTGTCAGCTAAATCAAAGATCCAAAGGCTAAATCTAGCATTTAGAGGAACATGTGGATCCATCTAGACTTTGATAAATAGTATTCTTACAAATGCCTTTAAAATGTACATAATTGTTCTTTTTCTAGTGGTAACTTTCAGAAAATTATTATTAGAAAGATGGAAGAAATGTTTTATGCAGTGCTCTTAAAATTGCATTCCAGGGCACTAGCTGTGTTTTTAAGCAGTTTGTGCCACGAGTATCTCTTTTAAGATTATATAGGAAAAAGACATTTTACAAGAAAAGAAAGTCACTGATTTAAAAAAATAGTAGACATCCCATTCTTTTGTAAATTGAAAGCAGGTCATCATGCTTAGCTTTACTGCATTGTTCTTCTTTGTGTATTTTCTCATTTCAAATCTGTTAAGAGCTGACAGGAGAAGCAAGAGCTGTATCTGTTTGTGTTATTTAGACAGTATGTGCACATATATATACATGTATATATTTAAGTAGGTGCTTTTCAGTTCAGTACTATGAAATACTACAGAGGAATTATAAACATACAGCTAATTTACAGCTATTCCAATTCTGATTAATACATTCTGAAACAATTTTTTTCTGGCACAGATGGCGACATCGTAACTTTAGATCTCATTCCCAGCCATTGCTGGCTGTTCTTGGGTGTGGGAAGAGGTGATAATTAGACAAAACTAGCTGTTCACAACATCTTCTTGGAGCTTTGTTGTTATTGATGATAAAAATGGCTTTGGAATAAACTGAACATTTTCATTGCAAAATGCCTGTTTCTGTCAAGGCATTTTTTTTAAGTAATCTGTACACACAATTATATAATTGATGTTTTCAGTGCTATATACTCCAAAAGTAATGCTTCCTGTTTTGGCGTCCATTTACATTCATCAGTGCTTGCTGAACATTTATGGAGACCAAACAGTGGATGTGTGCACAGTGAGGTGGTAGATGGTATGTTTCAGTAGTGGCAACAGTGGGTTACCTCAGCTGGTGTAGGGAGCTGACAACTTTAAAGTCAAGTAATATCAGGCACCTTTTGCCATGTGTGCAAGCAGGCATTTGTCTTTGCAGTACAAGTAATTCATTCTGCCCTTTCCAGAGAAGGGGAACGAAGCTGGTGAGGGTATTGGACAAAAATCTTAAGAGAAAGGGCTGAGGAAACTGGGATAGTTTAGTCTGGAGAAGAGGAGACTCAGGGGAGACCTTATTGCCCTCTCCAACTACCTGAAAGGAGGTTGTGGCCAGGTGGGGTTTGGCCTCTTCTCCTGCATGAGTAGAGATAGAACAAGAGGGAATGGCCTCCAGTTGCAACAGAGAATGCTCAGTTTGGATATTAGGAAAAACTTATTCTCCAAAAGAGTGGTCAGGTGCTGGAATGGGCTTCCCAGGGTGGTGGTGGAGTCACTGTTCCTGGAAATGTTCAAGAAATGTGCAGATGTAGTACTAAGGATTATGTTTTAGTGGGAAATATTTGTGGTAGGTGGACGGTTGAACTAGATGATCTTAGAGGTCTTTTCTGACCTTAATGTTTTTATGATTCTATGATTTCCCATGCTTCCAAAATCAATTGCAGCTACTAGAACTTTGCTACTTCTGCTTTTTAGTTTTATTTGGAATGGGGTAAGGATGAGGAGAGGGTACAAATACATAGGAAGACCAAAAAGGATCACAGGCGGAATAAATTAGAGTGGTGGATTTATCTTGCCAAATGTTGGCAATGATGTCAAATATACTTGTGATTACTTCTACTTCAGTAGATCCCTCTTGCCCATGATATTTGCTCTTTGTTTCTCAAATCTTATCAGCTCCTCAGTGACTTTGCAGCATCCTTCCCTGTCACTTTGCCTGACAAATTAATTGGTGGCTGTTAGTGTGTGTTGTAAGGTAAACCTATCCTCTATGTTCCCATTGATCTTACACTGGAAGGAGAAAGGAGAATAGTTCTGAAAGGACTTGGATCTGGGAACATCAGGAATATCAGCTAACACCTTTCCAAATGCATTTGTAGTAATGTGAAAATGTCCAAAAGCTCTTATTTACAGCTAACATACATAGAAGGATTTGAAAATGAAAGGCAACTCTGGCGTACTCACTATCAATTTTTGTATAAATTCAGTAGCCTAAACCTTTGGACATTCAGCTCTGCATTTGACTGTGTCCTTAGCATCTGGGAGAGTTACAGGACTGTACATTCTGTGTGCGTAATCCAGGGTGCTTATGACCCTGCTTTTCAAGGGTTTTTTTGTACTCTCTATGTAAAAATATCGAACTCCAAAATGCTTGCTGTTATCAATATTTCTGAAAAGGCTGAAGATTTATAGGAGTATAACAGTGATTTTCTACACCAGACACCAACTGAAATGTTTTATGGTGTTTTAAACACAGATTTTTCCCTTTCCTGATTTACCTGTGTTTTTCTGTTTCAATTCACTCAGTGGCCCAAGCTTCCTGTCCTCGCTGCCCTCAAGTCCACTTTGAATTCTTCTCCCTGGTGAGTTTATGTGAAATTCCTCTCCTAGCCTGTCCCTGCCCTGGCATGTGACCGGCTGCCATTTGCTGTCACTAGGCTGTTGCTTCTTTAATTGTCAAGCATTCTGCATGCTCCCATGAGAGCCACTGCAGGTTGGTTTTGGTGGGTGCAATGAGTGGGATGAAATCCCTAACAGCTCTGGAGGCAAAGACGGTTTTATCTGAGCAGCAGCTTCTGTTTCTAAACCCACAGGATACATATCAATAGGATTTTTCCATCATGTCAATAGGATTTTTCCATTCTTAGCCTGTGGAATTCTGATGATTCTTTGTAAGCGTTAGAGCTGGACTGATTCTGCATGGTGATGTATCAGCCTCTCAAATTTTCACTAATATGCAACCCACTTTTGCTGGTTCTGTGCTGGATTTGTCAGCTGGCTGGCTTTGATTTAAGCAGTTCAAGTTCTAGGGCATTTTCATGCATGCAGCTTAAAGTGCAGCAGGACTCCTTTACAAGCGAGATGCTTTGTCATCAAGCTCTGTATATCAAAGCAGCTATTGGGCCTCTCACTGTACACATGAAAGAAATGTGGCTGTCTGTGCAGCACACACAGGGTATTCCTGAGCACATGTAGGTCCTGGCAATCTGCAAAAAAGAATGCTGCAAATGAACTATTTAATGAGTTTTTTTGAAAAAAAAAAAAAAAAGGTGTTATGAATATGATGGAGTGATTAAGAATGTTGTGTTCTGAAGGCTAAACTTAGGACTCTTAGGACTGCAGCATGTTTCCCAGGAATCTGGCATTCTCTGATTCTCTGTAGCTTCTTCATTCTGTTATTTATCAGACACGCTCACTTGCAGTAGCTTGTAGATGTACTTCAGCTATAATTTGGAAGGGCAACAAAATTTGCTTATGTGGCCAGTACTGAGCTGGTAATATTATGGTCACATTTTTCCCCCCCAAAATTATTGTAGAAATTAGAACTTAATGTCCAGAATCAGTTTCAATGAATTTCCCAACAGAAGGAATTGTTAGAAAAAAATGCTTTTAAATAGACAAAACACACGCTGACATTTTTAAAGTTAGGAAATTGTAGTGTTTGCAATTAAACCACTTTCTTTTTTAAGTGAATTTAGACCAAATAAAAGGTTTAGAGAGAAAATTTAACTAAAATACAATTATTTTTACCTAGAAAATACTATTTGTGTGCATGGATAATCATTTCATGCAAACACTGAAGTTTTTATTGGCATTCTACTCATGGCAGTCACCAAAATGTTCACAGAGATTGTGTCTCTACTATTCATCTGTACAAACATCATTTCACTGCAGTGTTCACAGACCTATATGTCAGCCCTCCTGCTCGTAGCAGACAAGGTTCACTGACACACGTGTTTGGAATGGTAGTCCTGTTGTGCTCCCCTCTACTGTTGTTGCATGGTAGCATGAAAGTTTTGCTAAAAATATTTCATGTAGACAGGATATGGCAGTCAGAGTTATTCAGAAAATATGCAGATTCAGCTGTTGGCCTCTTCAGTGAGACTGCTAGCAAAGTGTTAGTTGATGGAGTTTGCTCTGGTGTATTGTGAGAAGTTGATCTGTACTAATGGACAAATGGGACTGCGGCCAAATGTGGAACGCATGGGAGCTGGCAGAAGTCCTTGGTCACTTACCAACATTAAGTAGTTTCAGACTAGTTCTGAGTTCATTACTAACCTGCTGGGCCATCTGGCTTGCTTTGTGAAAGTTTCAGACCTATGAGTGGCTCAGCGTTAGAGCAGTGTCCTTTCATTACATCTGTTTGATTTACTGGCTGCCTTTGGAATTGTCAGCCAAAGCCATGGCCTTGAGCGCCTGTCAGACCTCTTGGGCTTGCTCAGGACCTGAGATGTGAATGTTTACTTCCCCTGAGCAGTACTGGCTGCTCTTAGCAGTCCTCTGACCTTATTTATTTGAGTTTTCTCTCAGTCCTCTGGAAAGTTTCTATATTTTCAAATGCGGTTAGACTTTGCAGTACTTTCAGTGAATTGATAGTGATAAACAAAAGATATACAACTTTACCTTTTTCTGCTTGCTTAAGACTGTCCTTACATACAAATGCTTGTCCTCTTCATTTCAGCATTTTCCTAAACAGATTTTGTTTAATTTTCTCTCTCATTTCTCACTGTGAAGAGCTTGTGAGGAAAACCTCAGTGTTTTTTAGCTTATGTGATTAAAATTCTCAAGTTGCTTTCCAGTCAGCTGTTAGCTCTGCAGCAAGAATTAATAAGAAAATAGAAGATATTTGCTACCATCTCAGAATGTCACTCAGGAGGAGGAGTTTTGAACTTGTGATCGGCATCAGGCCCCCGCTTCCTGTGAGCGATGTGGACTGCTGCTGCTACACATATTTGTGCTGCTGCATGAGCGGGAGGAGATGAAACTTCTGCCATCTCTATGGCATCACTCAGAAAGGTGTAAATGAAGTATGAAATAAAAACTCTCAGCCCACTCAGTGCACAGACAGAAAGAAGATAGTGCTTTACACTTGCTGCTGTGATAAGCTATTTGTTGTAACATTAACCTTACATAGTGCCAGAATGCTCCCTAAGTTTTACAATCTCAGGTCAGAATAAAAATGATTTCTTGTAGGTTTCCTCCTTTTTCTCTCTTTCCACCAACATACTACTGCACGTCAAAGCTGGTGGTGCAGTGCAGAGCACAAGTGAGGTAAAAAGACTGAGAAGGGGATCCTGTTCTCAGAGGAAGAAATTCTGTAAGTAAATCAGTAGGCACAGTTTGCAATGAACTTCAGGGTAAAATGATAAAACACCACACACTGGATGCAGCTCCAGATATAGAAACATTTGTTGTCTTCATTTTATTGAGCTCAGCCAGGTGATTTGGAGGGAAGAAGCCATAGGTGGTAATGTATCTATGCTGTGTTTAAATTCATTAGCACCAAGGAGTCTGTTTGTGTTGCTAGGTAGCTTATTTGATGTACTAGCAATCTTTGGATGGCAATGCTTTTCAGCTCTGGATTTGCCCCTAGGTCTTGCCCTCATAGCTTAACAAATTGCTACCTAGAACCTTGTGGGATCCCATTCATTATTTTTAAGCCATAAACAAGTGTTTTGACAGCCTTCTTTTTATTTTGCTGGAAGTGTTGAGTTGCTGAAGCCTCCGAGCTAGATCCTAAGCTGCTGTAAACAATGCAGCTTCACTGATGTCAATAAAATTGGGCCAGTTTATACCAGCTGAAACTCAGTCCCTTCAGAAGCAAGTCAGCCCCTAATCTCCATGCCATTCACACAGAGGCATATATTTTTCTATGGTTTTTTAATCCTCATGTGTTCTTTGTAGAACTAAGTGATTTGTGCTGCAGACAGTGTTGAGAGGTAGAAAGAAATGAGGTGGATGCTGATTTAAAATGCCGGACCCTCTCTTGTTCTGCCAGAAACCTCTGTGTGGTAGTGTTATTATTTCTTTCTTTGTGTTCCCCTCTTTCCTTTATTTTCCCATCTTAGAAAAACGTGGGGATAAAGACAGCAAACACTGCAGTATACACTGCAGTAATGGGAGCTGCAGTGTAGGTTGGTAGGTGACATCTCAAAGCCTAACAATAGCTGGGGGGGCATCCAGTACCACCACTGTAGGAGAAGCACAAATAGAAGTAGAGCTGCTAGGCTGTGACCAGAACCTGCGTGGTTCCTGGGCTGCTGCACAAAGGGAGGGTCATATAGGAAGGGACACATAGGACTGGCCTTGTGTGCAGATTGGGGTCTCTGCTGGTTACAATGACTGCCACAGTGGTGTGGACTCATACCAGTGATGAGCTTTCTGCAAGACTATGCAGGATGTAAGGGGATGCACGACACCTTGCACTGCATTCAGAGTGATTCAGCCTATAGATCTGAGAACTTCGGAAAGGCAGGATAAATTCTGGTAGGAGAGGTTTATATAAATGCCATTCTGATTAAAGCAGGGAGCATAAAGGTAAGAAATTACGACCTGCTCCATCCTGCAGCGCTTGCCGGTGATAACATGTCTGTAGGGAAGGCTTTGTGATAAGAAATGAAAACAGCAAGATTCAAAGAAAGCGAGACACCTTTGTAATGGCCTGAAGGAAATTGGGTCATTAAAACACTCTTCATCCTTTCTAGGGGTATGGAGAGGACCAGAATAGTGCTCATGCACTGTTTGTGTTAAGTCTTAAGAAGGCCAGTCACCCTTTTGGTGCACAGAAGTGAATGTCATCCACCTGGAGAAAAGTCTGTGACACAACTGAATGAACAGAAGATTGGAGGGCCATTTGAAAACAGGGCAGCAGAGGTCTCAGGCTGGTTGGTGGAGCTATACATATTCCCTAATGCAGTTTGTTACTTAATTTGTTGTGCAATTGTTGGAGAGTGAATTTTCTCTATTTCTGCCCTTCAATAAATCCCAAATAGAAGAAAGTTTCCTCATTATTACAAATTGAGAGGGTAGTGGAAATAAGACTTGCACTGCTGCAAATGAAAGTCAGACACAGGTGCAGTGCATGAGCTGGGTTAAAAAAATCTCAGTCTAATCAGACAATAGGTGCCACAATACAAATTGCTTTCCTCTAGAATAAAAATGTCTGTGAAAGCATGTTTTAAAGATACCTCATATGGGATGAATATAGAGCAGGACTTACGCTTTGTCCTGTCTGTATCTGTTTGGTCACAAAGATACTGCACTGAAATATGCAAGTCCTGGTCAGATATATATTTATGAAATAATGCTACATTCCTCTTGTGAGCAAGATCTAAAACAGTATATAATTTGCATAAGGATGAGCCCGTAATAATCTTACTCTTTATTTATAGATTCTAATTGCTTATTTGGAAAACCAAGAGATATACATTCTCTCACTATTAATTTATCGCTATTTTACTTCAGAATTGTCTGTGAAATTATCACATAGAAATTAAATTCTAAGCATACATTTTAGTTACTAATGAAAAACAGCATTCTGATTTATTCTGGGGAAGAATGGATAACAAACAGAAACAGGTGGAAACCTTTTTAAAAAATGAATTTTATAATATTTACTGTTATTTTTACCATATATAAATATAAAAAAATATATGTATATGTATATATATTTGTTTTCTGGATGAAATAAAACAGGTGGTAGAAACAAAACTGAACACAGAAGATTCTGGATCATTTAAGCAGTGGGCTGCCAGGTAGCAAACGCAGCTTAATGTAGAAAAATGTTATACAATTCATCTGGGAAGAAGGAATCAGTCTGAGGAATATGCACTAAACACGCAGCCATCCAGCATACTGATTAGGAAAGAGATGGAATAGTGATGGAGAAATAACTGAAAATGCAAGTTCCAGTGCAGTATTAAGAATTTTGAACAATGTATTAGGAAGAGAAAGCAGCACAGCCATAATGGAGGATGGACTGAAATTTTCTTTAGAAAAGGATTATAGATTTTTCACAGTTTTTTTCCTCAGAAGTTGAAAAATAAGGACAGTGACTGCTCAGAGCATTTTTTATTTTGAAACATTCCCTTTAACTTTCGTAAGGAGATGACTGCTTTAAGAGAGTGTGCTCTCCTCAGACACTGGTTTGCTCAGAAAACAAACAGCAAACCAGAAATTCTGGGTTGTGCAGATGCGTGTCTGCACACAGACGAAGGTATCGATGGTATCTATGAAACTGCAGTGTGATGCAGAGTGCTGCACTGAGCTGCGAACTGCCGCACATCGGAATTAATGACCAGAGTGATTTCTGGTTTTCAATTCTTGCAGCCTGCTCTGCAGCTCCTCCGCAGAGAGCAATGCTGAGCAGGAGGGCGGCTGAGTGGTGGGGCTGTGCGCTGCACTCGCAGGAACCTTGGAGCCAGGAGTTGCTCCTGCATTCCATGTGTCTCCAGACCCAGCTAGTTACTGCTAATGCTGCAGAGAAAATTGCTGCTGTGTGTGTACAGCCACTCTCATATCGTGTTCCCTTGTTCAGACTCTTTTCAAGCTAAATATTTTTTTTCTGTGATTCCAGTGTAGCCACCTTTATGTATGAGAATCTGTATTCCTATTTAAATGCTCCTATGCTGTCTCAAGACTTTTTTTCTACTGTACTAGAGAACTGACAGCTAGAAAAGCACAGTGCACGAGTGCACTGTGTCTATGTGTGGCTCTGTGGGGCTGCAGGGAGTGAAGCAGGTCCCTGTACCCTGCTTAGCTTCCACTTGGTCTCTGAGAAATGCCCTGAGGCACGCTGTTGGGGGTGACTTCGGTGCTGCTGTGCTCTCTGCCTGACTAGCAAGAGGCCCTGAGCGAAGCTGGTAGGACAGAATGTGTGTCTATGTCGGCTGCGGCTGTTTGCAGTGCGGTGTTTTTGTACTGTCCTCATTTACACGGGCTATTTAACCTCTGAGGCAGGGAGCTGGCATCCTTGTCTTTGTCAGCATTGTGGAAAAGACACTGTGCCCAAATGAAGAGTGAGCTGAGCAGTCGCGAGTGGGGATATCTCATGCCAGAGTGTAATGCCAATAGGGTTTGTATGCATCACCATCTGAGGACAGGAACACCACAGCATGGAGTGAGCATGCTGCAGTGCACAGGGCACCATCTGCCAAGAGCCCTGCAGTGGGGAGAAATACCAAGGGGATGCAGAAACGTGCGAAGTGTCTGCATTCTTCCATGTGTCCACAGGCTGGCTGTGCCGTGCTGCTCCCTGGCACTTACAGCTGCCTGACACAAGCCCACTGTCCTACTGCTCAGAAAAGTCAAAGTTTGTCAGGATTGTATGATGTCCACACATGTGTCAGAATCTCTGCAGTATTATTCCACTGTCATTTGTCCTCATCTTTGAAATAACATAACTTTGCATCACGTAGATGCCACCTACCATCTATCGTACCAACTCACAGCTAGACCAAATAAGTGACCAAACAGTCTTACTTCATTTCCAAATAAATAGTTATTTATGCTAATCTGTGCTTTCAGTATGCTTATTGAACGAACTGAAGAAAAATATTCTTTTCCTCAAAAAAAGCTGCTGCAGAGATCCTCGCTGAAATCCCCTTTGCCTGACTTTAGGTATAGGCCAGTGACCACCAGATGGCAATCTCCGCCTGTCACAGAATGTAGGGTTCTAACGCGGGAGCTCTTGTGTACAACTTCCCTTGCTTATTACAGTTTACTTGAAGGGCAAAAAGACCTGGAAATCGTGGGCAGCCTTTGTTAGGCTTAGAATGTCAGATTCTGGAAAAGCACAGATGAAGTTCTGCTTTATGCAAATCCCAGCTAGCAGGATCTGTGAAAAGCAAGCTAACATAATGGCATGAATTTGTGCTAATCTTTTTCATTTTTAAGTACAAGACAGAGAGTTATCTTACAGCATTGTTGTGATTTTGCTTCGTTGTGTTGCTGATCTTTTAATGCACTCTTCAGGAAAAAGAAAACGGCTGTTTTCCCTGCAAGCCCTATTTTCCCCTTAGCATTAAAAATGGAATGCAATAACGTGATCTTCAGCTGACATAAAAAGAAGTCAAAGCACAAAAGAAAAGCATTTTTCCTGCTATAGTGACAAATCAGCCATGCTAGAGTAATGTGTCCAAGCAGCAGTGTGAGAGTCTAGTTTAGCATTTGAATTGGAATACTGATGGCATTGAGGCTATCGCTGAGCAATTTGATACACATTTTTTATTGCAGAAGAGAAGATTAATGCTACTAATTTCAGTTATGTGAAAACCATGAGCTGATAAAGGACCTGGATGTTTTTTAAAGCAAATATTAATAGCAGAAAGAGGAATATTCCTATGCTGTGTTGGAAATAATTGTGTAAGTAATCTTACATACTGCTTTAAATGAGTTTGCATCGTTTTGCGCAGTATCATGCTGCAGGTATTTGATCATCCATAACTTCATGATGGAATGATGAAAAAGAAGGCTGAATTATCCTGGATATGCTGACACTGGTAACAATATAAGAAGGTTTTGCTGGGAATGTTAGATTTTCTGTGCTGCTGTTAAATGTAATTCTTGTACTGCTGTCTGTCTGGTAGCCTCTAATACTGGATTGCAGTCCTGGTGCACCCTATATGCTGGATGCCAGCTGAGTAGCACAGACATACTTTTATGAGTAGCATTCATTAAGGAGAGAAATTAAATGTAAATTGGTTCAGCGCATTGTGCTACAGGATAAAATAATGGGGAACTACTGTGCTAGCTATGCAAAACCTGAATGTCTGGGAGATAGCCACTGCTTTCAGTGTGAAGCAGGAGACCTGGAGGTTCATGTCAGCATGCAGTTGAAGGTAGCTGAAGTAAGGGGACATGGCTTAATGTGAGTACTAAGGGCAAGACAAGTTCTTGCACTTTGTCTTACCCCATTGAAATACTTTTCATCTGATGATAAGGATGTGGCGTTATCTGTAAAAGGTACCACAGAAAGGCTTTATGAGAAAGATTGGCTACAGGTGCTACAGCATGTATAGCCTATTCCAGGATTCAGGTACTCCTCCATTTTACATTCAACTTTTCTTTACATAAGAAAACGAAAGGGGGAGGAATCCAAGTGGTGCTCATAGCAACACTATGCTTTGAGTGAATGGTAAGTGATGGAAATGCCATAGCAGAAGAAAAGAACACTTATATTTGGTGAGATGAAAAGAAAAAGAATAAGCGTGTTTGGTGCGTAGGAGGGACAGATTTATAAGGAAAGATTATAGAAACAAGGCTTCTGAATGATAACTTCTACCAGTGGTTGAGTACATGCAAATATATTTTGGGAGATGGAGGCTCAATTACAAGAACAACAGAAATTGCTGGAGTTGATTTTCATGACAGAAAGGACTATCTTTTGCAATTACATTACATAAGGAAAGCTTAGATTAAAATCTCCTTTGCTGCAAAAACATTTATGTTGTAAAACAACTTCCAGAGGTAATAATACACTTTCATTGCTTGAAACAGATAAAAGTTAATTAAATAATAGAAACTGGGAATATATAAACATTTTCCATCCCTATTATATGTGATTATAAGAAAAAAACACAACAACAAACAACTGTACAAGTGCTATATGGAATTTCTTTTTGTTCAAAGTGGGCTGAATCTGTGTTTACACTATAGTGGTAGAGGGAGAGAGGTGTTTTCAGGGCCTACAGTAGAAGCCTGTTCAGGTACCTACAAAGCACCTTAGTTGCACACATCCTTGGTAGAAGACAGGGTACATCTAGTGGGTGATGAGGCTAAGTTCCGAGGTAAGGTATAGCAATGTTTAATTCCAGTGTTCTCAGCCACTCTTTAGAACCTGTAGTCCTTTGAGGCCTAAGTTATAGGTAGCACCTCGTCATGTTTCTGAAAGTATGCATGTGCTTTTGAAGCATTTGAACTTGTCTCCAAAGGCAGTCACAAACTCTTATTTTATTCAAAATCAGCAAGCAAGACTAAATTAAAAAGTCTCTTTTTCCTTAGCTTTTAGGGTGATTTTGCACCATGTTGTATTTGTGCAAATGACTACAATAGGTGCAAAGATTACAAAAAAAGAAGTTTGACTTATTTCTTCTAAAATTGTGAATCATTTTAAAACAGTGATTTGTGTACTTTTTTTCCACTTCTGGTTAGCAGGGACAGAGAACTCCAGTGCTCCCATACTGGTCTCAGTGCTGACACTGGACTTACAGCTGCAAGGGTTTCCATCAGCTGTCCTCGTTTCCAGACTTTTGAAATGCTACTGAAAATGAAGCTTCTCTTCTCCAACAAAGGGCTATGGATGGCACTGTGTGTCTCTCTGGTATGCTAATCACTTTTGGATTTCAGCACACAGCGATAAAAATTTGCCCAGCAGGATAAAAGTAGTCCATGGATTGTTTCGTTCCTTCAGCCCTGTCATGCATGCCACAGCATGCATAACATAAATAACATAACATAAATGTTACAGTGCACTTCTGTGGGGATTTTCTTTGCTAGAACATTAGGTCCAGAACAAAGTACTTCCAACCACATTGTGGAAGAATTCTCAGAACTGCAATTCCTCATGTTTTGATATCAAAAACATGTTTCTGATAACATTCCGTTAGTGATATTTTGGTGCAGCAAAGTAAGCTAAACTGGTTAGGAGGCATTGAGTTACTGCAGAATTTACTAAAGCTTAAATATTCACTGAAAGGAGAATGAAAGGATTTTAATGAAGTATATAGCAAGGAAAATAGCTACCATCCAACTTGAGTAGTTTTGGAATGGTGTGCCTGGATTATAATATTTATCTGTACTTTGTGTTTATGCAGGAAGAAATTATTCTGAATTTTTGCTTTCAATCACATTCCCTTCCAGTCCCTTACCCACAGAGACCTGGTGTAATCAATAGCACTCTCAGAACACAGCACATCATCCTAAAAGAAGAGAGTCATTTCTATAGGCTTGGTAACATGCTTTTACCTCTTGCTCTTTCTCTGTTGGTCTGCAGGTCAATGTTGCAGCAAAAATTTGCTAGATACGCCTTTTACATGTGTTAGATGGTATTTTTTTGTTCTTTTTGTTACCAGTAAGCTCAGTTTTGGCTATCTCCAGGTCCGCATTTCTTAAAGGACTGCCGTGGGGCCTCCAGTGCTAGTCTGTGCCCCATCTTTTATCATCCCATGCCTGTACTCCTCCACTCCTAATCCTATGTCTTCAGTTCCGAGGACCTAAATTTATTCACATATCAGGCTTGCATTTTCTATGCTGCTTTATTATGATAGTTTTTTAAAGACTATGGTGATACCATATAAAGCTAAACAAAAGTATATCAAATTACCCACAGACACCTCGACAATTAAAGAGATGGCTGTTACAGCTAAACCAAGTGAAACAAAGCTGCACGCGGTCAAGGAAGTTCAGACAGAGCAGGCTTTGCAAACTTCAGTCCTGAGGCTTGGCAAATTCAGTACATAGTTTATGGCTTGCTACTAGCAGTGACAGTAGTGCATTACAAAGCTGCATGGTTATAGGTGGCACTGAGCAGATTCCTTGCACTGATATTGCCTAATGTTGGGCTGTAATGTTTTGTGTTAGATTTGTTTAAAGCAATTTTCTGACAAAAGACTGCACAGCTGATGACCTGTTATGCTCAGAACTTAAAAAATACAGGAAATAAGGTCTTGCCAGGTTGACAATGACAAAAGATGTCTTCACACAATGCGTTCACACTCCAAAGGACAACTGGCTGGTGTTTTCCTTTTCACTGATGAGGAAGCGACCTTCACAGCAGGTGCGGGAGGCAAAGTCCATGACCACCCAATCAAAGAGGAAAATACCAGAAAGCTGAAATTTTCCAGGCGGGGAAATAAGGATCAGCTGCAATTACCAGTAATTCTGTTCAGTTTAATACACAATGGATATTCACAGGTATTTGTATGAATAAGATGCTTCTTGTTTTGATCTGGCAGTATTTTGATTTTTAATTTGTGTCCTCAAACTCTATTCCTTATGATCTGCTTACTTGCTCTCAGCTCAGAATTTGTAGGGAAGGATGATGAGGTTGCATGTTGCCTTTGCACTGTGGGAAAAGAAAGCTGCAGTGGCAAGCAAGAAGGGGACTCACAGCTCTAAAAGCCATGATCTTGTCTGTGCTGGAGCAGGAGGACCTTAATTCTGATGCTTGTTCCCAACACAGCTGTTTATTTTAAACTGAAAATGTACCGTGAAACCTTAGATTTTATTCTTTGACCGCTGATCGGTATGCTGAATATTGCACTGCAGAAACATGCATTCTGTCTTCCTCTTATTTTTTTCATCACCACAATACATTCAATTTTTATCTGTTTTTTGGCACAGCTTCAGTAACAAGGGGTGGGAGACTGTCCATGTTGTCACAAAGGTGAACTCCATTGCCTAGAAATTGAGCGTTTCTGTGCAAGGTGAGAAATGCGCTTGTAACAATCACAAATGATCCTCTTTCTCCAGGGCTCAAGGAAGCAATGAGCCTATACTTCCTCTTTCTGAGCAAGCTCTCTTAGTACAATATTATTTTGTAAAAGTCGATGTCATTCCCAACTGTGTTTTCAAGAAAACCTCAAATTATTCTGATATCTGCATTTTGTCTGAAATTAGTATCTACCACCTCTTGGAACATGGGTAAGACCTTTTAGAGGATGTAGCTGAAAGAAACCTGACTGCTGATCTTAAGTGGATGTGTGTGTGCTGGTCAAATTGGAACAATTTTGTTCCCAGCTAGAAGTGTAGATCTTGGTGTCTAAATAAATTTAAACTCAAAATAACACAATGTTATGGCAGTAAATGAGCAGGTTTTTAAAGACTGACATCTCATAGAAGACTGAATTTACAAGGTAAAGTACTATATCCCACTATGCAAAGCCCCTTGTAACCTTAAAGAAGGCTTGCTGTATCACATATTGATAAAGAGACAGACTTTTACAAGCAGACAGGTAAAAGCAAAACATCAAACTAGCTGCCTCCTAGAAGTTTTTCGTCCCTGTTAAGGGCTGAGGTACCTGAAGAAGTGGAAAAGAGTAAAACAGTCTGTTCTAGCAGAGGGTAGACTTACTGGCTGCAGTGCATCCTACTGCATTGTAGGTTACCCAGAGGGAAGCATGTGCAATTTCCTCAGGCTAAAATTCATCCATTAAACTCTTTTATTCAGGGGAAAGGGTAGCAGCAGTGGGTAGGGGCAGTACAGGAAAGGGCAAATGCAGACTAAGAAGCAAGCTAAGAAGAAACTGCAGCGTGTACAGAATGTTTTTTATGAAACACTGACAGGCTTGAAAACAAGCCTTTAAAAAGCGTCTTTGTACATGAGATTATGCTGCTGAAAACGTGTTCATTGGTATGGAGCTGACTAAATAATTTCTTCTGCTTTATATATAAACAAAAGGTAAAATGATGAATTCCCTTGGATTCCAGAGGATAACATGATGACAAAGGTCCACAACACTTAAAAATGGACAGGAGTGTTTTACGTTGCATCAGTGCTTTTCAGGATGAAGGAAACACACCTGTGTGTTACATTGCACAGTTGCATTGTGTGTTGGAGTTCCTTTTCATCCCTTTCAGACCATCTCTCTTCTCTTTTAACAAAGTGTTGAGTTAGACTTACCTGTCACTGTTACATCCATAAGTCAAAAATAATCATTCAATCACAGCTATTATTTATGTAATTCTACTCTATTACCACTTCCTCAAAACAAAAGTGTTATATATGCATGTGTGCACATATCTATTTGATTTTCACTTTATTTTACTTGAAAACTATCCAGAGGGGCTCAGTTCTTTACACAGTGAAAAACATATTTTGAAGGCTAGATTTATAAGGCTATTTATAAATATTAAGATGTAGATTTTCAACAGTATCCAGTTACATGTATATATATATTTGGATCTCAGCAAACTTATACTTGCATTTTTGGCAATTAAATACTTTGTAAAGAGGGATGGGAAAAAGCCAGGAAGCTTCACAGCAAGCAGGCCTCAGGGTGTTCTTTCCTAAGAGGTTTTTTTGTCTTAGGGAATTCCTCTCCCAGAGTGGTTTATTTTCTCAGGGAGTTCCTCTCCCAGGTATTTAGTATAGTGGGAGCCTTTTGTTCCCCCGCTTCTCAGTTTCTTTTTTTCTTCTTCTTTTCTCTCTGTTAGCATGACACACCTGCCCCAACAGATGAGCCAGCAGGGAATGGTGCCTTCATTGCCATGCACAAGCATTGTCACCTTTTGCAGTGGTCAGCTCCTTCAAGCAGCCCCCTGAAAAAGACTGCATGTCCCGGTTCTGGTTATCTTTACAATCATAAGCAGAAGTACTGTGGCACAGTGACATCCGCCACTTGCCCCCCTAGGTAACTCACAGTTGTCAGAGTCTTATCACCAAAAAGGCCTCATGAAGTGAGCTTTGAGCCAAGGAAAACAAAAAGAGGGGTTCAGAAAACCGTCCTTTACACTCATTGCAGCCTTTCAGTACTAGAGGAGAGCTTATAAACAAGAGAGACTGACTTTTTTTTTTTTTTTTGTCTGATGAACTAAATGAGGGGAACTTTAGGTTAGATGTTAGGAAGAAATTCTTTACTCAGAGAGTGTTGAGGCACTGGAACAGGTTGCCCAGAGAAGTTGTGGATGCCCTATCTATGGAGGTGTTTAAGGCCAGGTTGGATGGAGCCCTAGGCTGCCTGATCTGCTGGTTGGAAACCCTCATCATAGCAGGGGAGCTGGAATTAGATGAACTTAACGGTCCCTTCCAGCTTGAACCACTCTAAGATTCTAGGATTCTGTGATCTGGTCTGACCTTTGCATTCTGCAGAATTAGCTCATACATCATACTGTCTAACCTCTTGATCTAAACTTCTTTTAACTTTTTAGTTCTATATCAGTGAAATTGTGTCATGTAGCTACTTTTAGCTTAAATTTAAGGAAGAAATAGATTATGGAAAAGAGAGCAAAAGATTGCAATTTAAATGCTTAGAAATTCAGGCTTACAATGTTGTTGTAGACATTTGTTTTTAATTAGTAATACCATAGTTAGAAAATTGTTTAAAAACATAAGGGTAGTACTGTGAATAAAGTATGTCCAGATGTACTTTTTGTTGGTACAGAAATCTGATGGGATCTCAGAACTGATTGAGATTCTTGAAAAATTATGTCAGTCTTTAAAAACTGCATAGATATGACAAGGTACATGTGGCATAAGAATACTCTCTCTGGTATAAGAGAGAATTGTACTTTTTTCCCTAGTTCTTAGGACATAATTGAATTCTATGCTATTGGTAGTGTTGACTTAGAAATATACAAAAATTTATTCTATGCTATTTTCTCCATGAAGAAAGGGGAAGGATGGAAGTACGGAGGAGAGCTAGGGATCACTGAAAACACAGATATCCAGAATTTTAATGTTAAGGATATTAAAATAAAATGTCTCTTTGAATTGCCATCTTTGGATAGTGAGATATACAGTCTTAAGGCCAGAAGGGTATTATGATTATCTCTTAATCTGACCTTATGAGGGAAACAGATCATCAAACTTCATCCAATGATTCCTCAGTGGTGTGAATTATTCTTTCCAGCTTTATAAATTCATTCCTTCCCTTCATTCATTTTTTAAGCCTTGAAAATATTTCAGATTTTGATCTTCCCCTTCCCTGCTTAATGTCTTTTTGCCTTTCAACAGAATAGAAAATTGTTGAGTCTTTCATATTATTTTGTACTTCCGACTTTATGTTATCCATAAGAGGTTTTCAGGAAATACTAGATTCATGAGAGAAATGAGACAGCTTTTTTTGTTTGTTTGTTTTTGTTCAGGAAATGTATTTATTTTCCTCTGTTTAAAATATTAAAATAGATAAATAATAATGCAGTATAAATGCTCATTTTTGTAATTTAAAGAAAGCAGATACAAAGAAAAATTACAGCATTCAAAATGAGTGAAGAGATTATTTGATTCCTCAGAAGTAATATGTCAATGATGCAAAATTTTAAATAATATTAATTTATTCATATCCAGGAAATCTCAAAGGAGCAATGAAAAGACACGTACAATAATTATGTGACCTCCTCTTTGAAAAAAAGAACAACTCTCCAGCAGCAGTTAAGAAAAACACAGGATTACAGTTTTAATAAGTCTCTGATCTAATCAAGACCTCACATAAATTTCACTTTGAATTCAACATACACCCAGTTGTACTAGGAGTTATTTTCATTTTGAGTTTTCTTTCCTAATACACCTTCCAAGTTTATAGTAAATATTATTCTGAATTCATATTGTAAACTCTGTAGTTATTGTATAAAACTTAGTTTTCATTATCCTGTATTCTCTTCATTCACTCAATTCTTCAAGTCTTTGAGTAGAAACTCTCTGGGACACAAAACAAGTCTTTATAGCCAAAGATAGGCTATAAAGTGTCTAGAACACTCTGTATACAGATTTAAATGAAATTTCTTGGGATGGGAACGGTATGGTTTGTATAGCTATTGCCAAACCCTACTCATTTGCAGTGAGTTAAAACACAGAGATATAGATTGTCTGAGGCTTTCTGCTATTGACTGATCTAATTCATACATTCGAGCAACAGAATCTTTGTATTTTTATGAATTTGAATAATATTGTTCATTTCTGAAATATTCATAATAAATAATAATTATAATCTAAATTAGAAATTACAGTTACAATGAATTGTTACACTATTTTATAATTGTCTTTGCAAAGAGACTGTAGAAGCATGGCATTTCTGTAAGAAAATGTGTTTGTTTTTGTTTTGAGTGCAGACATATGCCCATAATGAGTCCTTGGAGATAATATTATGTGACTTAGTGAGGAAATGAATAAAATCAGCTTTTTTTCCCCCAAAAGCTCAACACATACATTTATTAAGAAGTAGGTTCAGAAGTTTAAATTTCAGTTGTCCAGGGAACTGTTGTACTTGTTATTTTCTATTTCATGCAAGCACGAGGACATTTCGTCAACAGTGCCACCACAGAAATGATCTGAAATTAGCAACCTACCTTGATCCCCACGTTGGAAAGCCAGATGAAATACAGCTGAAATTAAAGATGCACAAGACATTTTGTTGATATGTTTGATTTGAGTAGCCTACACATACATCACAGACCCGTAACAACAAGATAATCGATCTATCTTTATTCTTCTAACTTACCTATTCTTTATACATTTCTTAATAGACATTTCATTTCTATCAGAAGTGTCCTCGCCTACAAACAGCGTTCTTTGTTTCATTTTCTTCTTTTTGCCTTCCTACGTACACTTTTTACTATACTATCAGATATTAGTAAGAAGTGGTCTGGAGGAGGAGGCCATTGAGCAGTCAAGTCACGTGCAACAGGTGGTCGAATGTACAATGGAAATCTGGAACTCTTGGAAGGGCAGAATGAAGGTTGTGATGTCTGTGGTTGTACTCATTTAATTCTGCTTTATTTTGAAAGTAAGAGAGCTTGTCCTCACTTCTGTTAGAGGATATTAGATATTATGTATTATGTTAGAGGATGTTAGATATTACTGTATATTAGATACAATGCAGGATTAGATGTTTGTTCTGGAAGGTGATGTTGCTGGTGTCCCTGGAAGGCATGCAGTAGGAATACCATGATGGGATCAGCTAGGGATGATATGCAGTTGGTGGTTTCCAAACAGCTGCCACTTTGAGCCTATGAAAAGTCATTGCAGACTCTGCTAACTACCCATAGTAGGAATATTAGAAAAGATGGAAGGAGTGTGGACGCTAAAAGTGGAATAGGGCAAAAGAGGGAATTTGAGGTTGAAAAAAATTCAGTGAATGTAACCTATGGAGACTGGAAGATGTTAAATAGTTTAGGATCAGGGAATTAGGGGAAGTGGAGAGAAGGGAGTTGAATAAAGTCTTGCCTGGTTTGCATGTGAAAAGGCTGGAAAAGTTTTTGTAATTTGTCTCCTGTTATTTGCAGCATTTGTCATTGCTTGGCAAATTATTTAGAACCTACAAAGTGTTTGCAGTGTTCTCAAATAGCAGTCACAAGCTCTTTCCTTACCCTTTTGCAGTCATGTGCATTCCTAGTGAAAGTTTGTTAGAGCAAAAATACAGTTGTTTGTACCTTTCAGTAAGTGCTGTTCAGTAAATGCCTGATAAGCATTTACTACTTCTTTTGCTCATTTTGTAAACGTCCTCAGGTTTGCTAACTTGACATTTTTGTGCATTTATAAATTGCTTTGTAATCTATGCTTATCAGTACATTTCTAAGACATTTGAGTCATATCTTGTATGTTTCTTATAACCTGCCATGTGCATATATTTTTGGTTAGCAAACACAAATTTTCCATCAGTAGCTAATACAGACCTAGAGCTTCAGCTAACAGTCTTCTGAAGAACTCATAGGACCAAGAAAAAAATTGCTTTTGTAAATTTTACATTTTTGGCTGGCACCCAGGCTAGCAGCTTCAGAGAAACAAAAAGAGGTTTAATATATTTGAGATTTATATTGTCGTAGATACAATTGTATAATTTACTAGCCGTTTCTGCATAATGGTGCTATAATTTCTGTTGTTAAAATTTGCTGTTGAGTTTAGTCATCATTATAACTAAATTCTCCTGCAGACTATAGCAGCAGGAAACACTGGAACAATGTATTAATCACAACAAATTAAATTAGCAAATATTTTCCAAGATTCTGGGACAGTAAAGATAGAAAAGATACAGCACAATGAGCCACTTTATGTTTCTGCTGATCTGAGGTTATTCCCTGCTGTGTTTGAGATCTAATGTCTGAAGATGCCTGTGAGTAATGCATGGACAGCTAACCCTTTCAGTACTGCTCACTTGTCTTCTAGTTCCCAGATGGGTGGAAGAAAAATATCTGGGAATTCAGAATTGGAAAATTCTGCTTACTGAAAATTCAAAGTCATTGTGAAACTGACTAATCTTCAGCCTGAGTTAAAGCAAGAACCTACAAATGAGTGTCCTCATCTCCACTGTGAACCTCATTCCCATCAACAGTTATTTATAGCATAAGTTACAAGAATGACTCTAAGAACTAAGGAGATAAAGAAACTTTTGATCCAGTACAAGAAGTATGCTGCTGTACATCTCTAAAATCTATTCTTCAGCAATGAGCAAAAAAGTCAGTAACAATATTGTCCATATTGTTTCATGAGGAAGTTTTATTTCTCTTGGTAGAATAGGCCACAGTAATAGAAGAATCTTATATTCAGAATGTTTTACCTTAAGTTCAGAACTTTTCCCAGTTTATTTCCAGCATTATGATATATATTTTCCCATTTATTTCCAGCATTATTATGTACGTGTCTCCTTCCGTCTTTCAAATAAATGAAGCTAGACAATAATTGCTTGCTTCCTTTTTCACTGCTGCTGAGGTATCCCAGTGATTCAAACACCACACAGTACTGATTTACTTTAAGGCTGGAAAGGCAGAAAGGTGAACTAGGTCTGTAATTGCATTTGCATCAAAAGTTAAATTCCTTTTACCTATTTTTATTCCAGAAGAAAATTTTCAGTGTATCTGATGCATTTCGGGCTGCAGAAGGTCTCATAATAAAGTAAGGTGTTAAAGAAATTGTAGTGGGACGGGTCCACATAGTTCCATGGCTGCTAAGTGCAGACTTTGCACAACGCTGTAGGCATTTTGGGAATTTAAGACGCAATGGATGTTTGACTTCAGCAGGTAAGGCAAAAAGCAGCAGATAAATTGGAGGCTTCTGTTGGTTTTTGTAAAGCCTACTGGAAAGTCATTGACTTTCTCGTTACTCTATCTTAGTGACATGAAATGTGTTGCATATTCTATGCCAGAGATGTCAGTGGCGGTAGTTCAACTCTTTTGATACTAAACTAGAGTGATGAAATGCAACGGGAATAATCTGAATTTTATGTATTAATAGAAAGTGATGGCAGGTATGGGTATACAAAGAAAACATTTTGTTTTCTATATAAACTGGATGTAAGCTTAATATTAACTACATTTCTTCTTTTGTATGTTATATGGACACATACTCTCTGATCTTTGGCATGATTTTGTCAGGAAGAATGAACAGATTTAATTTATATGGGAAATTCTTTTATACAAATGGATAATATTATCAGTTTATTAATTCCTTCTTTAGAATGTTGTTTTTGTGAAAGTTAGTTTTTAAAAGCTTCGCTTTTGAAAGGGTATAATTTCTTTGTGCAACATGTAACAAAATGTACAACAATTTGACATGGTTGCCTTACATTATGTGTGTATAAATGCATGGAGTTTCAATGCTGAAGTTAAATCAACTAAAATTACAACCTAGAAGGAAAGGGCTTGGATACAGGATTGTGAACCTTGCACTTACATGGAAAACCATCTGACTGTGAAGAAGTCAAAGACACATTTGCAGCCATGTGGAGCCAACTCATTCAGCTGTACAACTTTCTGGGGACTCTTGTGCTAATAGGGCAGACTGGCCATGATTCCTTTCCTGTATGCAGACATCAGTTTACCTCTGTTTTTCATTAGAAAATTCTAACTCTGGAGTGTTAATCTTTAAAGTAGGTAGTGTAATGGATGAATTCAGCTGAAGTAGCAGATGGAATTCCAGGTGGATGAAAGAGTACATACTATAGATTATTTTTCTGACTACTTATGGGAAGCAGCTTCTGGAGATATACAGGATATGAACTTATTTAAGCCCTTCCAAATAGGCTTCAAATTTAGAAGACTGAAGTATTCTGAATACTGAAACTTTCTGGGGAAACATAATGATTTTGGCAAAAAAAACAAAACAACAACAACAAAAAAATCACATCAAAGACAAACAAAACCCACAAAACAAAGATTCTCAAATCTATGAAAAAGAGGAAATGTGGCCCATCAACCTCACATTTTTTTCTTCTTAAACACAGATATTTCTGTTTAACTTATAAAAAGAAGAAAAACAATTACCTGTAATTCTGCTTCAGATCTGTATTCAGAATTTGGGAGAGCACTCACAGTTTCTCTGCTGCACCATAAAGCCCATCCCTGATAATGTCCTTGATGAGTTAGTTCTTGGTCTTGTCTGAAAAGTTGTTTTCCATACAGTTTGACTTCCAAGTTAGGTTCAGAGGCCCTTGAGAATTTTGTGCCAAGTGTAATTCATGAGGCACTGAGGAATGGAAAAGATTCACGCTTGAATGAATCGGTGTTTAAGGTCAGACTATTATAGATCTTTAAGTATTATTTGAATTTATACGTATAAATGTTCAGTAGTTCAGATTTGGAAGTAAGATTGGACCTCAGCTATATAAGAAGAATCTGATCTTGTTAAAAATTAAATTTTCTAACACTGAGTTTTAATAAGGAGATAATTCTTTAAAGCTAGGGGTATATGCGATTTATGTGTATAGATTGTGACGTGCTTCAAAGATAAAAATATGTTTAATTATTTGATTAGAGAACTTTGTAATTAAGAAACTGATTGAAAATGACTCTTGGCAATAGGATTACAAGATCTCCTTGTTAATCTTTCCGGTAAGACACCTCTACCTTAGTGAGGTATCTGACTCACTGATATCTCATGAAGATATATGGCTTGATGTGTTGCCTAGCAGAAAAGCCAACATGCTGAAAACAATCATTATGAAATGGCTGCAGAGTGAGCAGTCTTGTACATCTTGCCTCTTTCTAGATGTAAAGAGATTTCAAGCTTTCTCGTTTGAACTTTGAAATCCACCACTCAAAGTCCTTTCCATGAAAGTGTTTTTGCTGCTGGCATAAAGAGCCATATTTATTCATACTTGCTATTTTCCTTAATTGCAAAACATTTATCTATTATAGATAACATTGTAGTTATATAACTATTCTATACTTAGGTAGTAATATTATAGTTGTGTTATTAGTGTGATTTCATACATTGTTTCAACAAGAGAAATTGACTCTCTGTCCCTGAAGAGCCTGGGAAATTATTTTGGTTAAATCTTCAGAATTTTGGATTAAAAGGAATGAGCTCTCTAAAATATCTTCTATGCTAGATACAATCTTCTAGACTTTCTTTAGATGAGGCTCTCCTAATAAGATAAATAGAGAAATGTTTAGTTTGCAGAGTTGAATAGAATTTAAATAGAAGACTCCCAACCTTGAGAAAATGAGGATGCTCTTGGGCAAATGCAGAATTTTTTTGCTGAAGTCTTAAGTACCCTGAGACTTTAAATGCCTCCAGAGTAGAGCAGGAGTAAAAGTGATATTTCTTAGGTCCTCAGTTCTTTATCTGTGCATATAAAATGACAGGTTGGTATAACACACACTTAAATTCTAATGTGGATTTAATTCTACCTGATCTCCAAAGTAATAATTGACGTATATGAGCTGTCTTGGTGAATCAGACTAATGCTCTTAATAAACTTGAGATAGCAACCTGATAAAACCCACAGACTTGAGTTTCCATAGACTTTTTGCACTATTCTCAGAAGATATTTTTAAAATATCTGGAAAGAAATATGGAATTAACAAACTATTGCTCTAATATTAAGTCATCCCCAAATATTATAAAGAACAACAACAAAAATGCAGCTCTCTTTCTCCAAGTATTCCTAGAAAAATGTGTTTTCACTGGAGACCTTGATAGGTACCCTCCAAAGTACTCTTCATACTCTCCACAATATTTAGTTAGATAATCTTATACATACTTTTTATGAAACCATGCTTCTCTGCATACTGTATATGTCTATGATTTTAGAAAAAATTTAGAATGCATAGGATAATTTCTCAGTGGCTGTAACAAAACTAACGGTCAGGAAACTTAGGCCTCTTAGAATATTCTAAATGTGTATTCGTACAACTACTGAAAAATATACAAGTGTCTCTTTTTATTTAACTAAACCATAATTATAAAGTCGATTGGATTTGAACAGATGCACACAGTATTTGGAATAAACTACGCAAATATTTCAAAGCACAGTCACCGTAAGTTGAGTTTGGCAGAGCAGAACAGATGTGTCCACCTGTTAAGAGACTAGGCAGTCATCACTGGGGATGCAAGATGTGATTGAAGTCCATAATGGGAGCTGTTTGGGATTGCATCCAGGTTAGCAGGAGGTAGCAGGGATTCTGATTACTGTATTCCACTTTTCCCCAAAGTGATCAAAGAGTTGAATTAGGCAAACAGAATGGTACACCCAGGACTATTGAAGGGGGATGAATGTCCTTAGCTACGTGAAAACAGTGCAGAAATTTCCCTGTTTTTCAATAATGATGAGAGAAAGGGAGAACAAAAGATTCCACAAAGGCTGCAGAAGACAGTGGACTTCAGCAATCTTTATTCTGTTTAAAGTTGACATTCTGAAAAGCAAGCAAAATCATTGATTCAACTACCATAGCACCGTTAGTAACTGATTAGTTTCTCATCCAGCCACTTCAGTAAGCTGTGAGAATAATTATCCAATGTAGAGCATTCATTTTAATGTGAATTTTGTTCAGCCCGAATTGGAAATTACTTCTGCTTCCGTGTATTTCTTAATAAAGAACAGAAATGTAGCATAGAAGAGATAAAGATCAAAACCAGCTTTTAAGCAGTGTAAAATGCAAAAAGAATGGGACAGGTATTGTGCTCAGTTTGTATTTTCTTGAGAAAAGAATGATTTCATTTTTTTTTTTTATAACAAGGAAAAATTTCACTAATACAACTTCTTACTACTTTTGTTTGCCAGATCATATCTCCCGAGTTTACTGACATCTTCATACCATTAGAACTGTCCTTACTGTAGACCAATATATCTGTGAAAGAATAAACTCTTTGATAGAATCATAGGGTGGCTTGGGTTGGAAAGGACGTCAAGGATCATCAAGCTCCAACCGCCCTGCCGCAGGCAGGGCTGCCAACCTCCACATCTAATACTAGACCAGGCTGCCCAGGGCACCATCCAACCTGGCCTTGAACACCTCCAGGGACGGGGCATCCACAACCTCTCCGGGCAGCCTGTTCCAGCACCTCACCACTCTCGAAGCAAAGAACTTCCCCCTGATATCCAATCTAAATCTTCCCTCCTTCAACTTAAAACGATTTCCCCTTGTCCTGCCATTATCAACCCTTGTGAAGAGCTGACTCCTCTCCTGTTTGTAGGCTCCCATCAGGTACTGGAAGGCTGCAGTGAGGTTACCATGCAACTTTCTCTTCCACAGGCTGAATAAGCCCAGCTCCCTCAGCCTGTCTTCACTGGGGGGGTGCCCCAGCCCTCTGATCGTCTTTGTGGCCCTGCTCTGGACCCTCTCCAACAGCTCCCTGTCTTTCTTGTACTGGGGGCCCCAGACCCAGATGCAGAACTCCAGCTGAGGCCTCATGAAGGCAGAGTAGAGAAGGACAATCACCTCCCTCTCCCTGCTGCCCACCCCTCTTCTGATGGAGCCCAGGATACCATTTGCTTTCCGAGCTGCAAGAGCACACTTCTGGCTCATGTTCAGTTTTTCATCCACCAGGATTGCATCCCTAACTCTAGATTTGTTCTATTTTGGCATTTTCATACTAAATTCAAATTTTATATCATTGATTTAAATATTTATATCAATGTTATAACATTTTATGTCAACTTTATATGATTGATTATGAGATGTGAAACAGAAAAGGCATGACCTCATCTTAAATGGCTTTGGGTTGTAAATGTTAACTTCAATGATAAGTCCAATTTTTATTTTTCGAAGTAGAAAAAAAATTATTTAGATACCTGTGAGGAATAATTCATGTACCAATGCATTATTTTTATTTCAGTTGTTGGAAAAATGGAATTCCATTATTTGCATACTTTCTTATTAAAATTCATACTGCGCTGTTCACCTTCTAAAGTCCAAACTAACATGCATGAGATTTGAATGGTTACAGGTCTGAAGCAAATTAATTTCGTATCTATTAACAGTCAAATGAAGTCAGTCATGAATCTTACCAAACACTTGAAGTCCTCAGACTTTAGACAGTGCTTACAGACATTTATAAACCCTTAGAAAAATACTTTAAAGTATTGTGTGACTATGGATGTCCATATATTTATCATAGGCTTGTGGCAGAGCTGGCACTGAAGGATGAGGAATACAAATAATTTTCTGGATTCCCAGAGCTACAGATAGTGTACCATTCTGATCTATCATATTTTTCTCTTTGGATTTAAAGAGACTAGAAAGAGGTCAAATCAAAATGTGGAGGAACACAAAGAAAAAGAAAGAAGGTGTATGGGAGAAATCCTCCAAGATATCTCTTTAACTGGTTTGTGTGTGTGTTTATGTGTGAGCAAACAACCATCATCCCCCCTCACCCTGCTTATCTATATAAATCTTCTCACATGTAATACTTTGGCCAGTTTTCAGTAAATTATTTAGCATAAGCTTATACATTTCTACTTCTGTTTTTAGTGGATGGTAAATAATGTGTTATTGGAGGCCAGTCTTTAAATTTGACAATTCTATGATCAGTTAGTATCATTTGACTCAAACTGTCTTTTATCTTCTAGTTCATGCAGAATTGCCTCAGTTTTCTACAAATTTTGCAGTAAATTGTAGTCAGGAAAAAGTTTGATAGTTCTTGCGTTGCAGTTATTGATGTCAATTTGTCATGCAGTGACCACTTTTTAGCATGATTTATAGTATGCTCAGATGAATTATATACATTCTCTGGAGGGATATGCACATAACAGCAATTATCAGCCCAATTTTTAGAACATTGTCATAATCAAGAGTTATCTGATAAAGAAAAATTGCTTTTAATCTCAATATTTTACATATTTATTCCACTAATCAAGAGAGTTTTTAAGGAAACTATATTATAAAAGACATATGTAAGTCTTTATACTTTAAGAAATAATCAGTTTTCTTGGGAAGATGAAGTAAGGCAGCATGCAACTACTACTGAAAGTACATTTCCCAAACTTTGTAACAGTTTGAGTTTAGATTTACTAAGAATCATAGAATCATAGAATCATAGAATCATAGAATTAGCTAGGTTGGAAAAGACCTACAAGATCACCTAGTCCAACCATCCACCTACCACCAACAACCCCACTAAACCATGTCTCCCAACGCTATATCTAAACGTTTCTTGAACATCTCCAGGGACGGTGACTCCACCACCTTCCTGGGCAGCCCGTTCCAGCGCCTGACCACTCTTTCAGAAAAGTAGTATTTCCTAACATCCAGCCTAAATCTCCCCTGGCACAACTTGAAGCCATTCCCCCTCATCCTGTCACTAGTTACAAGAGAGAAGAGGCTGACCACCAGCTCACTACAACCTCCCTTCAGGTAGTTATAGAGAGCGATGAGGTCTCCCCTGAGCCTCCTCTTCTCCAGACTGAACAATCCCAGCTCCCTCAGCCGCTCCTCATAAGGCCTGTGCTCCAAACCCCTCACCAGCTTTGTCGCCCTCCTCTGAACACGCTCCAGGGCCTCAACGTCTTTTTTGCAGTGAGGGGCCAAATCTTTTCATACTAATCAGAATCCAAACCCAAGTCCCAGAATAAAAATGAATGAACTAAAATAAGTAATTTTTCTTTTCAAAGCATAGCGTAAATAAGTGGATAATATAAAGAGCTAGAAAAGGGAAAATGTGTTTTTCTCTGCCCATAGGTTTTGGCTATGGTCATTTCAATCAGAATAATTGAAAGACTTTTGAGTCCAAACAACAAATGCACTGCAGTAGTACAGCCCCAAAATTATGCTTTTCTGCTGTTGACAAGTGGGTAAACAAGCTGCTTTTAGTCATGTTTTGTCTATTGTTAGAATGAATACAGCTATGGTTGTAAACACAGATGAAAGACAGGATGGGTTTTAAATGATACTTTTGTTCCTGCTGAGCCACTACCAACACCTGCAGTTAAAATAATTATTTCAAATGTTTTTCTTTTTAAAAGATGGAGTAGTTAGCGGTAGACCTGTCTTGTTATGGTAAATTAACATCTGCAGTTAATATGATTCCCCTTGGTTGTAAACATCCTGAATTAAAGCTTGTTATCTCCTTTAGAAGGTATATTTTATGATTTCACCTGTTTTGTAGAGAGATAATTAAACATTTCACTAAAGTACAGGTTGGATGACTATGATCTTATTTTAGCCACCACAAAAATTATGGAATGTTTTTACAGCAAATATTGTGAGCATTTAATTAAAAACCTGCCCTGAAGTAAAGCAGCGTAACCAATGAGGATAATGAAAAATGATTTAAAGATTCTGAGATTGAAAAGAAGACAAGTAGATGTAGATATATTGTGTTATTTTTGTTTTTAAATAAGAACTTATATTAATCTTCAAAAATACCATGAATACACATTACATCCTAGGGGAAATAGGAAAGAAGAAATAGATGTGGACTAAACAGGTCAGCTTTGATCCTTATTCTGACCTGGAGTTTGTACTGTAATTAATAATGGAGCTATTCTTGGTTTATATAATCATCAAAAGGGTGAAGAAGGGCTTTGATACTAAATGCAAATAATAATAAAAAAAAGTGTTGGAGAATTGTTTTTAGAATGTTGTAACTTCTAGATATTTCTACGTGTTCTGTCTTTGACCATTCACAGTAACTGGACTTGGTAGGTCTTATGTCTGGACATCAGGAAGCACTTCTTTACTCTGTAGGTTATGGAGTACTGGCATAGGCTGCCCAGAGAGGCTGTGGAGTCTCCTCCTTTGAGATCTTCAAAAGCTGCCTGGACATGGGGCTGGTCTCGCTTTGATTGTCCTTGCTTAGGCAGGGTTTGCACCAGATGGATTCAGAGATTCCAACTAACCTCAACTTTCTGTGATTCTGTTATCAGAACTGGTCCAGCTCTCAGGTCAGTGGTGTTTTCCCATCCTCAATAAGAGTTCAGAATAAGATCTTAGAATAAACTCTCAGTTTTTATATCAGAATAAGCTCTCCCAGCTTAACATCTGGTGCAAAATTATTTGAAATCTTTGGATGCTCTGATGCTAGAGTGATTTTCATCAGTGGAAGAAACTGTTCTGTACTTCAAATTGTCTTCTAGGTTTCATGACTTTTTTGTAGAAACACGAAACAAAATCTTCAGAACTTGAGTTTGCTTCAGACCATGTTCTACCATATCCTGCTACTCATTCTTGTCCCCATACTATGATATTTCATTTCTGTCTTTGTGACTGCACAGATATTTAGTGGTTAGAGCATGAACAAAAGAACCAATCTGCTCTAAAATACAGCAAATACCTGTGGGTGAGAGTATCTTAAGAGGCTCTTTCTCTGAAACATTGTATCATGCAGTCATGGCTTTAGTACCTGTTTATCCAGCTTTTCTGAAACATTCAAATCCACAAGAAATATTTTATAAAATATTACCACGTCTGTGGTATTTCTGTATTTATGTTCTGAGGATACTCCTATGGCTAAGAGTCAATTACAGTGTGAAAAGTGAAGACGCATACAAAATTGAACATTCAGGGTCTATTGGTCTAGCACAGAAAGATATTTTCCTCTAATGGAGTGCTTAAAGCTACTCTGTTTTGGAAGGAACAAGATGTGAGAATTGCTGAGGACAGATTAATATCTATATGTTTTTCTCTTCT
The DNA here is from genome assembly GCF_002078875.1 of Numida meleagris. NCBI lineage: Eukaryota > Metazoa > Chordata > Aves > Galliformes > Numididae > Numida > Numida meleagris. The sequence continues at coordinate 34,367,400 of NC_034414.1, read as the reverse complement.
ATGAACTTGATTTAGAAAATGTCTCCAGTAGAGCATAGACAACATTATAAAAAATGAAATCGAGAAACACGTTTGTAAGTTTTGCTGCTTTCCTTCTTTTTTCTTTTTATGACAGAGATGTTTCTATTAGTAGAGGGAATTTGGAATCAGTATCTGGGCAAGTTTCTTTTCCAAGCATGGAGAACTTCACTTATTTCTCCAGCATCAGCCATCTCTGAAGGACAGGCTTTCCTGACCACTGCATTGAGCTGCCATCCTCCTGTATTTAATCCTGCTTCCTATTCTTACGTTCATTCAGCTAGATTGTTCAAGCTTGTCTTACCTTTGCAGAAGTTTTTACTTTTCTTTTGGATCAGAGTAGCATTGTATACTTGCTCCCAGAGATTGATTGTGAGTGATGCCACACATATCCCTTCCTTAGAGATTGAGGGCAACACCCCTATTATAAATCAGCTACTGTCGGTTGACTTTCATCACTTGTGGCTGGGTCTCCCACACCTTGCTGTGAATACAACATTGTCAAGACTTGAGGCAGATATATCCTTTTCATGGTTAATTTTATGCTCTCCCTTTTTTTCCTCTCAGTGAATTCTAACTTGTGATTCTTTGAATGAGAGGTGCTGTAGAGCTGCCACTGCAGGCAGCCGAGCTCTTTTAGTGTCAACTACAGAAAAGGTCAATATTTTCATTTAAAAGAAAAAGCACAGAGATTATAATAATTAGGTAGACTGTATTTCATGCGTAAAGGAAAACAGTTCTTAAACCATAGTTCTAATTTAAATGCTGAGGCTGGCTTTTTTTTTTTTTCTCATCTCATTTAAAAAGTGGCTGGAGAGTAGTGGAGGAGGTTTTTAAAAGGAAGCAGTTAAAAGTTCAAGCCATTAGGATTTATGTCCCTTCTACTGTGGTAAAGCATTTATTTCTGATTTTAAGTACTGTTTCAGCCAGTTATTAATCTGAGAATGAGCTGAGCTTTGGAGGACTCTTGTGATGTTTTGTATTGAAGGGGACAGACATTTAATGCTTTATTCAGCTTGTGTAATAGAACTCTGCTCTCTGCAGCTCACCTGTGATTTAAGTGATATATGAAGGAACTTTAAATCCTATTGCCTTCTGTAAGCACTTAAAAAAAAAAAAACAAAAAAAAAAAACAAGAAAAGAGAAAGAAGAGCCTGCTATGTGAAACACCTGGAAAATACAGGCTTTTTTGGGAACTTCAGTTTACAATAAGAATATATACCAAGCCTACATTATTTAAAAAAAAGCCACAAAATCTGTCATTAATAGCCAGTATTTTTCATTGAGGCTTACTCTGAGGTGTATCCAAAGGTTGTCCAAATTGGTGCAGTTCTGTTAATTTTGCAGTGAGTAAAGGCCCATTCCAGATTTATACCAACACAGCTGAATACGGTAGGTTAGAACTGGGACCCAGAGTTTCAGGACAGAATGAGAAAGAAACCAAGTGAAACACCTGTGTAGATGTGTGTACCTTGCTTTACTGAAATTTTTACAGGTGAAGAAGTTTTGTTTCATTTGAATTTCAATTTATTCATTATTTTCCAGAAATCTGTATTGAAAAAATTCAGATATTGATTGCTTCCAAGACAGTTAAGCAAAAATCAAGGATTCTGATAATACTGAGTGATTTGAAAATGTTACCTATATTTCTTAGGCATACTAATTTTTTTTAATCAGTGTTATCAAGGAACTGATCATTGTGAACAATCTACCTTGAACTTTTTGTGCTGTTACAAAACAATGACATCTGCTTAGCATCAAGTACAGGAACTTGTTTTCCTCTTCTATGAATTCTACAAAATCTTTTATAAAGCCTTGGCAAACAGACAGAAATTTGTGATTAGACATAATCCAACTGTATCTTAATCCCCAACAGACTCAACTTTTGTAGCATCATTTTAATGAGATATTATTAGCAGCTTCAGAACTGTTTAGAATGCTGGCATGATCCTTAGACCAAACAAGGGGTTTTGATCATATCAGTGATGTTTATTTTATACTAGTTTTTAATAAACACCCTTAAATCATGGCTTTGTATAGACTGTTAGACTGTCATTACATTAAGTATAACAAATAATATGTATATTAATATGTATATAATATGTATATTAAGTATCTTTTATGAAGAATAGCTGCATGGAATCTTTTTCCTTTAGAGAGACCTTTGTTATGAATACCTATGTGCATACATACAGTGGTATGTATGTGTTTTCTGACTTAGAGCAATTGAATCAGAGGCCACTTTTTACAGTCCTTCATTTTAATGAAAATGTAAACATTATTCAATTGTGTATAATTCTCAGTATATTTTTAAAATGTGATTCAAGATTGGAATTATATGTGATAAGATTTTACTGATGCCTTACAAACCAGATAACACTGCTGAACATGCCCAGACTATTTCAGTGAAGTGATGGTGGTTGCGTATTATTTTGTCATTGATTACTAAAAGTACACTAATTGTTCCACTTGTTATTCTGACTTTAAAGAGATGGGAAAAGTTCCTGTCCTGACTAACCCCAATTCATTCTTTACTTGGCACCATGTTAAAAAGGTTGCAGCTGAGTATTTTTGTGCTGTCAGGAAATCAATTATCCTGTCATGGTTTTGTACCTTATCTATGTAGGTATGTCATCCTGGCTGATAGCCCCAGCCTTCTCCACTACCTTTATTACAGTTCTTTTATAGACCCATATTCATTCCATCATTTGCCCTCAGTTAACTGGCTGCATGCAGAGATATTTGTTAAAAACCTCAATATGGTAATGCATGGTTGCCATACTGAAAGCAGCATCTGCCTGGAACTTACTCATCTGCAGTCTTTTGGCTCATCCTGCAAGGTTTCATGTAAACTTTGTAGATGTCAAGAACAGCCTGTAGGAAAAGTTTTGTACCCTGTTTGGTAATGCTTTTTTTTTTCCTTTCTGGTTGCAAATATTGAAGTAAAGATAGGAAACACTATGAATTTTAATTTCCTTCTGGTTCTAGTTCTCTTCTGCTCAGACATATGGAGGAGGTTATTGAATTTCTGATTCTGCAAGTTTATCTTGTCATCACTTGAAAATGTTGTTAGTAATGGAAAAGTCCTGTTAGTTGCAGGATGTACTGCCCAGATCTTTACCTAAGCAAGATCAATTGCTTTCATGCACATTCCAAATATTCTTTCAAGTTCAATTCATAAATATTTAAAGCACTGCCACTCTGTTAGTTTCCAGGAGACAGTGCTCCATAGCAGGGCATTTGCAGAACCATTTTTTTTTTTGGATTATTCCGTGGAATGCTCCCATTGCATATTGTGTCTGTACCAGAACCCAGAGTTTAATCCTTCTAAAATTAAGCTGGAAGTCCAAATCCCTGATCTCTTCTCTATGAACTGGATAATACATAGCTTACCTAGTGAAACACAAATGGTTAAATCTCTCTTCGACTTTCTATGCAAGAAGAAAGGTTGTGTCTTAAGTTCATTTTTTTTCAAGTACTTAATTAGACAGTTTGTTACAAACAGTTTTGCTGGCAAGTGTTCTCTTCCCTTCCTTTACTCTTCCAATATGGCAATGCCTAATTTTCAGCTAAATCTCAACCTGTTCACCATTTCCAGGGAACTTACATAGCTATTCAAGAATTAAAAAGCAAAACACCTATGGAAGGTGCTTTCTCTAGAGTTTTAAATCATCTTTTCCAATCAGGCAGAAACACATCTATCCATAACTAATGGTAATTTTAAGTTAACGCTTTTACTGAATTCTGAGGTAGTGTAACTAAAATAATTTTCTTTTTTTTTTTTTCCCAGCCATCTCAGGTTTCATAATCTCAGTATCTCAGATAGCAGTCTACTAACACCTCAATTAGTTGAACAGTAGCAATTAGCAAACAGCCTTCAGCTGTAACAGCACTCTGTCAGTATTTATCAGGTGCACATAAATAACCAAAAAAATCTGCAATTCTCTAGCTACATGCATGTAATCTCTTTGTTTGAATGCAGAGAATTCAAGCAACAAATTGCTATGTAAACGAGTGTAACAAGTCACACATACAGCGTGAATGACATTGCCTGTATGGGGGAAAGTGTTTTTGTTAGATCCAAAGAGCAGGAGTCATTTGTTGCCAGGTGGCACTCTGATGTACGCTGTTCCAGCATACATCCAGCTGGTCCAGAGTGGGCTGCATGTGAGGGTGACTGCTAAGGAAAAAAGACTTGAGCAACACTGGAGAAACAAAAAATGTAGGTGTCTGAACTGACATAAACATCTACCTTTTAGATTCTTTAGTTACAGGAAGCGCATAGAGATGTGCAGAAGGAAGAACATACTGTGACAAGCTGTGTATGAATATTTGCTAGCATTTCAAGATTCCAGATCAAAATTGGATTTTCCTTGAGAAGCAAAATGTGCCAAGGTGCAGTTAAGGGTTTTGTCTAGCGCTGGGCAGTGGAAGGAGACTTCTAAAAAATCTGTCAAGATTTTTTCAGCTCATACGTAGTATTCACTACAGCATTTGTAATCTAGTGGCTTCCAGTGATTTAGAAAGGCTAAGGATTACCTTTCACATCTATGAGAGCAAACTTTGAATCTTGGACAGTGGTGAAGGAATAGCCTACAGCTGAAAATATTTGCAAAAACTAGGGTTAGGAACATTAATCCAGAGCTCTGAAAAAACATGACTGAGGTTTGTTGAAAGTAATACAAACTTAGAAGCTGGACAAAACAGTTTTGGGGGATAATAAAAAAAAGATAAAGAATAGTTATCTAACATGTACAGTATACCATATAAAACAAAATTGGCTGTAACATGAAGTTACAGACCAGTAAATAAAGAGCAAGGTCTAAAATGCACTAAAAAATCTTAGAATTACTCATGCCTAACATTAAAATCACCCTTCACATGTTGTAGATCCCAGGGTTCTGCCAGCTTTCCAAACCTTTGATGTTATCTGTTGACCATAAGATGAGAGGAGCAGTGAAAGGGTGCAAATAACACGCACACATAAAAAAGGTAATAGCAGGAGATTTTACAGGCCAAAAACTTTTAGCTGTAGTACTGTTGAACACATTGTTATGTGTTTAGATTGTTAATAACTATAATTGGATTAGTAGTAGTAGATGTCTTTTGCATTTTGGTTATATTTTTAAAGTTTTTATATAAAAATTAATAATTTAAATTCTTCATTTGTCATTTAAACTGTGCTCCACTTTTTCTCCGTAACGGGATATCCAGTTTAACAAAAGACGTAAGACAGCTGAATTCTTTAGGAGCTGGATTAGAGAAATGCAAAACTCTAATACCAAGCACTTTAGCCACACGCTGCATATAGACCCACCATATTTTTTATCCTTTTGCTGTTAGTGCATGCTTTAATAGGTGTATTTAAATTCTTTGACTTTGGGAGTTATTAGTGGTGTGAGCAAATATAGAGAAACCTAGAAGTTTCGCTAAACTGTTTTTTCTGTAGTTTTCTGTTATCCTGCTGACTTTCATGAATAATAACTGATTATCTCTTGCTGTTAAAACAGCAATCAATCTTTTATTTACAACCCTGCCACTTCCAAACAGCAATTAATAAAGCTTAGATTAAACCTGCATAAGCCAATCCTAAGGTCACTAGTGTGGGTAACCATACTGTAAAAAGACATCTGTCTTTCTGCATATATCTGAGCAAATATGTGCAGAAACACAAAATAGTGGGGTTATCAAGCTGTCAAGGTCTTAAATTTGTTACATTTTATTAATTTGAAGAGAGAAAAGTTGCTGTTCATGATGCTACAGGGTGTGGCATCCCCATGTTTCATGAGTATTTCAGAGTTTTATAAAAAGAAGCCCTTTGCATTCTGGGAATTCAGAACACCTGCTTTTTGTATTTAAATAAATCTGTGGCCTTCTGTTTCAATTCCATGTGGAATGTTCTGTGTCATGGTCAGAATCAACACATATCCACACAAATTCAGGGATTTTTAAGCAGTAGGGATAATCAGAGTGCTTTATTTGACAGAAACAATCTTTTCTCTTAAGTAGTATAACCCAGAGAATTTGCTCAGTTGCTCCCTTACTAAACTTCAGTGGAATAATTAATTTCTATGAAATCATGCAAGTAAACTATATAGAAAGTAGAAGGGTATCGAGGAAAACAAAAATATATTTTAAGTGATTTTAATAAATGAAAGAACACTGTTTTTTTTTTTTTAAATTGTCCTTATTAGAAAATGCTGAACAGAAATAAAGAAAAGTTTGAAAAATAGCTAAATAAGTTTTTAAAGAATAAATTTTTTAAAGGAAGTTTAAGAAAAACTGTTGTTTTCAATGCCTTATGTGGAAAACCTACCGCTGTTTGTTATGTTAAGGGTGATTCACTTTATTCACATTTATCACTGAGGTAGAAAGTCTTACTTCTAAGTTGAATTTATCTAGTCTGATCTTTCTGACGTGAGATATTTGTGTGTTTCTACTTTTTTTCTTCTTTAGTCAGGGAAGACTCTTGAACATCTAATAGGAGAACCAACTCTTTTTTACAGCAAAGTTTTCTCTCAGGCTCTTCAGAACTCTCCCCAGCTTTTGAATATTTTTACAATTATAACATGCAGGAATGGATATGAAGATCCAGTATCTATCTTACCTGCTCCATACATGGAAGTAAAGTCTCATCTATTTGTCTACTACCTAGTTTCTTGTTTATTTACCTATGGCTTGTGTTAACCTCTTGGTTGGTTACAACAACACAATATGAGGTCTTGCTCAATTATTCACCACCAACTTGAAATCTTGGAATGGTTTTACCAGAGTACAATCCCTCTGTTCTATTCTGTCTATATGAGTACAGCTTCTGTTCTTTGTAAGGAGATTTTTTTGACATTGACGTGAACTTTAGTGTGTAATTATGTCTACCAAGTATCTGAAGAATTTTCTATTTTAGTTTCCAGTTTTTACATACAGTTCATTTATCAAGTAATATTTTTGATGTCTTAAGGTGTATTAATTAATATCTTACTGCAGGATTGTATCGGCATAAAATGATGCAATTAGGAAGTATCAAGCAAAATAAATGTCTTTTATGACCTTGACTTGTTCATTAGTCATTATTCTTCAGTTTTTTATAGGCTTTGGTGGCCTACTTTTGGACTTCAGCACATGACAAAATTTCATTTTACTGTACATCTTACTAGAGTAGCACTTTTTTTTTCAGTTCATATTTTAGAATTATCCTATACTTTTTCATTTTCTCTCTTTGTGGCCCAATCTTCCACAAATGTGCAGGTAGGCTGAATTTTTGCACATTGTGAGTAGTTCCTTTAATATGCTTGCACTCTGCTGACTTTACATGGTGACAGATTTGGCTAAATGAGTGTATACTTACAGAGAGAATTTTCTTAAAAATTTCTGTGTCTTCATTTTGTTTACCTTTTTTTCTGCTGAAGGTGGATTTATAAAAATAATTTCATACCTCATGCACCTAAGAGCCTTTAATTTTACTTTTCTTCATGTACAGGTGATTTTGCAAGAAACATCACAAAATTTCAGTGTAGCAGAAGAATATGAAACACAGACTATATTTATAAACTCATTGCCTTTAAGGTTCTTGAATTATTTAGTTTTCAGTTCTTATAATATTTAAAGGACTTTGACTAACTTCCTGAACCATGATGACTGGTGCCTCATTGCAGTTTACAAAGACACCACTTAAATGTAAGTTTGTAGAAAAAGATATTTTCATTACAACACTATTACTGCATCAGTACTTTCAAGTGAGATACCAGCTATTCAAAGTATCTACAACAGAAATGAAGACAGTTCTAAATAAATAACAAAATGGATGCTCTACAAACTATATAAGGCAATGTTTTGCAGCTATACTCTCAACACACCAGTTCATGTAAGAGAGAATCCACAAATGGACATTTATTTCCTAATGATCTGGAGATAAGTGATGAAGAACCATCACCAGCATGACTTCAAACCCTAGCCATGAGGTTCTACCCACTAAGTCACTTCTTGGAAAACTGAGAAACATTCATTTGATCTCTCTAAATCAAACACAGAAGAGATTTTAATGCAGCTCCAAGATTGTAATATTTTTTTCTTATAGTGCATCTTAAAGTACAAAAAGTGAAAAAAGAAAACCTGCTTTCCATTTCAGGTTTTGTGATCTTTCTTTAGAGGTAGCAATGGTACAAAGTAAGCATTTTTCACAGGAAACAGATAAACAGGTGTCTAATCTACAAAATCATTAATTAATTGATTTTTACAAGGCTGGGAGATTAAAAAATCAGTTTTCTGTGCAGCATGGATCCAAAATATACTCAGTATGTTCATGCACTGTTTACATCAACATGGCTGCTTGTGTAAGGAGTACGTGTAAGGAATAAATGACCACTTCATCTTTTAGAAGACTGTGAAAGTTACCACAACAGTTTATAAGTGTTGTGCAGTGATTGGTGCAAAAAGCCCAAAGCAGAAGCATTGTTCACTCCAGCTCACTCATAAATAATGTGGATTTGTTGTAAATTGCTGCCTTTTAGGATAGTTCACTAGTTAGGGGTTGATGTGGAATTATAAATGGAATTAAAGTATTTCAAAATTTCTGAGAAAATTAATAACCTAATTAGTTTCATGTACATTTTTACTTTAGCAAAGATTTGTATTTTATTACTTTTGTTAAAATTCATATGGTTTTAATGAAGAATAGAAGTACTCTTCAAATTTTAAATATCAAATTTTAAATGTATTTTGCTTAGTAAGAGTTACTATACGACTTACCTTTCTTGCTGCAGGAGGAAAAACTGCCCAGGTCATGATGTTTAAATCAAATCTTGATCAAGGTGGTGTATTGATTTATCAGCGACATGTGATTAGCCAGCAGTCAATGAACTATATATTCATGTTCAATATCAGCAATACAGAAGATAAATCAAAATGCAAGGTACTTACAAGGTATTAATAAACATCAGAAACTTCTAAATAACCAAGTAATGCCATCTAATAATCTGTTCCGTCACCTCTCTCCATCACTGATGGTGTGGGCTACCAATAGATCCGCTCTGCAGGGTGAGCACCTTACTCTGCTTGCACACCCCTGCTCAGAGATGAGGGTGTTCCCACTCCCTGTTCCACACCAATGCCTCCCATGCTGTGCAGGCTGAGGATCCCCCGTGTGCCGTACCTAGATGGGTCCAGATTCTTCCAGCTTCCCATAGGGAAGGACTCAACCTGGTGCTGAGGAGTGGCTGTGGGCAGTGGTGGTATTTCTGCTCAAAGTTCTCTTTCTACTGTTAAAAGAATGCATACTGTTTTACACTTCTTTTGAAGCCAACTCCTTCTTCACTTCAAAAGTCTCATTGATTTAATCCAGGTGATGGTTCTTCATCTTCATCAGTACTTGACAAAAATGTTTTACTCCATTTGTGTACTTTGTTCACACTCACATTTCTGTCCTAAAAGCTGTTCTCACAGTCTTTTTTGCTGAGTTTGGGCTGTACAAGCACTCCCAGAATCAACTAACGTATAAAATCAAGACAAAATGTATGTGTAGAACAAGGATTGTCTGATACTATTGCGGCACTCGCAAAAGATTTATCTGTTTTAGTGAACATTAACTGAGAAGTCATCGAATGTGAAGCTGTTATGTATGCAGTTAAAAGGACTATTAACTGCAAAAGAATGGTCGGGACCAGACTATCTCCTAAAATACCATCTGGTCAAAACAATGTGATTTGACAGAGTCTCATATTGTGTACTTGAGGTGACTATGATCCTTATTGATTGTAGGGAAAGTAAAACGGAAGATTTACTATGTCATTTGCTTGAGAAATTAACTTGAACTTACAAAGTAAAAGGAAGCTTCATCATTAAATAAATAGTGAGTAACCACCCTTTTCTATCATCTTCAATACTTTTCTTTCCCAGTCTTTAATATTTTTAGGCAGTTATTCTAATACAAAAATTGTTCTAATACAAAATATGTGTTTTTTGACAAGATTATTGCACAGATACTCCTTTTATTCTCTTTATCAGAGAAACATGTTAATGAAGTATACAAGGCTATAACAAAAGATAGTAGAACAGCTTATATTCAAATATGGATTTAAGGAAAAGAGCTACAATTTCATTCTTCATTTTACTGGCAGAGCTAGAACTGGACTGCAAAGCAAAACAAAAACTGATCAAAGATAGAAAAGGGTTTTATTTTTTTTTTTTTGTAAAAAAAAAGTTCAGAAAGGATCATGGCAGGACCAGCTGTTGGCTGGGGGTCAGTTCACCACACCAATCTGACCAAGAGTATTTGCTTTGAATCTTTTTTCAGTGATGTCCTTTTAAAATTCATAAATCCATTCACTATCAAAAGCCTAAGGCTCTGGCATCTCTCTGCTTACCTTCATACACAGATGTGAATTTTTTACAGAAAACATCCTTATGGTTTACAGCTGTGTGTTTCTACTTATTTTAAGTGTATATCCAGGGATATCTAAAGACCGACATATGCATAAATTACTGAAAAATACTTTCTAAAGACATGAGCAAATTTTGTACCTTATTCTGCACAATATGTATTGATATATGTGAAGAATAAACAAGCGCTCTGGATGAACATCTTGAGTTGGATATTTATGGCAAATTAGTGCAATTGCAGAAAAATGATTACTGCAGGGTACAATTCTTGTTGCCAAGTTTCATGCTCTGTATTTTACTTGCAGATTTGGTGTATTTTAATGCGGAGCAATAGCTGGAGAGAATTTAAAGGCAGCAGAAACTTCAGTTTGGTTAGTCTACTGTTGCTTCTTATTCCTAGAAAATTAATAAAATTCAGTGTTATCCTTTATCTCTTAAGTGCAGGCTCCATTAATTATCCTTTTTATCAATGATGCTGACTAGTAAATCTCAGGCTAGACTTCAGTACCCACTTGAAACAAGCCCTGACTATGCTCATACCTGTGTTCTCTCCCCCCTCTTTCCCATTTATTAAATCAGGATACCTTTGACTATTCCTTCACGTTTGTGATAATGACATTTACATGTTGACTATGTTTAATGCTTTTACCATTTTATTAAGGTGCCAGGTTAGAGGATGACAGGAAGATATAAAGCATATACATATTGTGTCACATTTTCAGAACAGTGAAAATAGAAGACACATAAACCTGCCACATCTTCTCACTCGTGGAAGGAAATTCTTCAAAGGTACAAATGAAATTTCAGACAGGATACCAATTTACAATTCTTAGTGCATCTCAGAAATGTTCCTTCTAAAAGATTGGTTGAGCTAGGTAAAAGTCATCAAAAAAACAGAAAGAGCAAAATTATGTAGGTATCTTTTTATGTCAGTCATGAAAGTGATAGACTAGATTGCGCTACTTTCTATCAGTGGGAGCAACTATATTTTGGGGAGTTAATGAAAGAGTCAGGAGAGGGGAGGGGAGAAGCAAGGCCTGGGCAGAGCTTTCCCCTCGTACTCAATAATTGCTTTGCTACTAAGCTGTAGCCTGGCTTCTCCCATCTCACAGGCCTTAGATCCCTGTCTGCCTGGGCACAGACTGTACTGCTTAAAATCCATCCTGTTTCAGACTGTGACCCATGCTGTGTCTCCACTTCTGCAGAGTTGGAATTGGTAGAGATGTGACAAGGTAACCATCCATTGTCATCTTACTGTGAATTCACAGTGAAGGTCACACATCTGCGGTCTTCTCTGTAATATAGCTGATATCAACACTTCTTCTTACCACTGGTTTAGCTCATTTAAAACTGCAGTATCTGGCCTCCCTGAGGAACTGAGGCAAGACAGCTAATGCATGTATTATAGTATAATCTCACTTTTTTGACAGCAGAGACAAAGCTTGGAAAGTATTTAAGAGACTAGAAGACACTTGAACTTCTGTTCTTTCTGGGAGTTCTAACTAAAGTAGAGGATCATTCATTTTGTTAAGAATACTACAGTAAGGCTGCCAGGAAGTTACTTTTCATTTAGTGGGCAAATTCTGTCTAGCAAAAGTTGGTAGTGAATCTGCCCTGCAATTGGAAACTATTCTTGCTGCTTCTGTTACTTTTTTTTTTCAGACAAGAATCATGACACCCATTTCAGAGCACAATTTAATGTACAGAAAGAAATGTAAGGAGATATTTTTTGGCTTTGAATGGGGTGTAAAATGCACCAGTATCTCTCTTAAAATTTGCTCCTGTAGAAATACTTCTCAGTATTTGAATCATTTTGTAAGTTATATGAATTAATACTATATCTTATGTTTTTTACTTTTTCTATTAGTTTCTTTTTCATGTTAACTTCTGTTATCATATTATTATATGATATATTATCATATTATCATATTATAATAATATGAGAGAATTTAAACCAAACTATATTCTCTCAGAGCAGTAATTAACACTGTTGAAATCAGTGTAGTTCAGTACTACAAAAATCTTAGTGAAAGAAATGTTTTTAAAGGAGGATGTGAGTGTTAGGGGAATTATATTTTCTTTTTCTTTCTTTTCCCCAGAAATCTCAGAATGGTAGGTGGTTTTAGAAGATCTCCAAGGAGGGAGACACCTGAGCTTCTCTGGGCAACCTGTGCTGGTGCTCAGTCACCAGCACAATGAAGAAGTGCTTCCTGATTTTTACATGGATACCTTTATGTTCAAGCTGGTGTCCATTGCCTTTTGTCCTGTGACTGGGCACCACTGTAATGAGGCTGGCTCCATCTTCATTGCATCCTTCCTTCAGGTAGTTATATATATTGATGAGGTTCTCCCTGAGTCTTTTCTTCTGACTCCAGAAAGTTTCAAGTCTCTCAGCCTTTCCTTATGGGAGAAGTGCTCCAGAATCTTCACGATCTTAGCAGCCGTACATTCAACTCATTCTGGTATGTCCATGCTTCTCATGAACCTGTGGACCTAGAACCGAAAACAGAACACCAGGTGCAGCCTTAACAATGCTGCAGAATAGAGGGATCCCCTCTCTTAAACTGCTTGCAGTATACCCTAATACAGTTAAGAAAGGCAAAAACAAAGAACCCCAATATGTTAGGGCCACAAACGTATGGATGACTGCTTTATTAGAAAAATGGCATAATCTGATGTCATAAAGATAGAAAGATAGATTCCTATCACTTATGTCAAGTTGAGGCCATACGAATTCTTGGGATTAGCATTAAAATACATAGTTTGGCAGATTAAACCTGAGTTTGTGAGGAGTGGTTTATTACAAATGATGTACTTTTCCCCCTTCCATGTACCACATGTATGTTCTGTGAGTGTGGATGCCTTATTTTACAGGATAACTCTGGACTGTGGAACTTTTCTTTACCTCCTTTAACAAACAATAATTGTTGAGAAAATAGATCTTGCTAATTTTGCCTTTTTAATAATTTTCAAGTACTTTTTTGAGCATAAACGATCCAGATAGTTTTATTTCAATTAATTGTAGCGGAAGGTGAGATTTGGCAGATTATAGCTAGTTTTAATGTTTAAATATTTGTTTTAAATGCACAGTAGCTGTTCAATTCTGTGTTGATCTGGCAATGCATACTGAAAATGTTCCTCTCATTATTTCACTATATAATGTGAAACAAAATTCTTGCATAATTTCAGAAAGGACATAACTGTATTTCTCTGGTAGTGATGCATCTATCTTTTCTTCAAAACGGCTGCCCACTCCTATGAGTATTTGAAAACATTTTTCATTTAAGGTTATTATTCAGAATTTCTAGGTCATACTTTCCTATAATGAAAAGGGAGTGGAGGATGCCTTGAGGCTGTTTCCAGAAAAAAATTGCCTTCAAGCAACATCTACCAAATGTTGAACATGTGTTCTATATGTAATTAATGAGAAGGAGGGGAGAAGGAAAGTGACATTTTTCTTTGAGTGTGGATTACTTACAGACATTCTGTTTTGGAATCCCAGGGTCCTACAATCTCTTTTTTTTTTTCATTACCCTACAGCTATTCATTAGCTAGTATGACAATATCTGTTAAAATTTACCCAGTGGGACAGTGGTTTCTTAATATTTTAGCAACAACACAGCAATATAGTTATCTGTAAATCTTTTAGCTTGTATTTCATCTTCGTGGAAGCTATCCAATCAGTCAAAGAAAAAAACCAAAACATTTCATATCAAACTTTGAGCCTTCTGCAATATGCTTTTTGTTATCTCAACTTTCTCGATTTATTAGGTATATTCTTTCAAAAATATTTGAAACACTGTTGGAGATACCAGTGAGTCACTCCTTAGAAATTTGTGAGGCTCCCCTGTTACAACCTAACTGAATGTTGTGGGCCTTGTTAAAATTTTCCTCCTATATTCAAGAAGAACATATGCAACTATTTATTAAAAGTCTCTAAGTATAAGGTTATTAATTTTGCTAGTCATGTCTTCTGATCAAGGAGTCACTCAAAAATTGATTTTCATTTATTTAGTTAGTTTCTTGTTCTTTTCCATCTTTAGCACTTCACTGTGAGACTTTCTTGAAATTAGAATGAGAAAAATAATTAAAATATGTTTCACCAAATGGAATTCCAAAGGGGGAAGGGTTTAGTTCAGCTGAAGCTGACTTCCATGGATTTCAAAAGAGCTGGATCAGATCTGTGCTGAACATTTGTGCTAGTTTATTCATGCATTTGTTATACTTGCCATCTGATTGTGATTTACCGAGATTCTCAACTATTCTGCCTAAAAATAATTGAGTGCATGTGAGTAATCCCAAGGAATATAAAAGCATTATTCCTCTTTAGGAAGATTGTTATATACGTAGTTCTTCCTAGGACAAAGGTTAGAATACAACCCTATGAATGGAGGCGCTCTTGTCTTATACGCAAACAGTCTGGCATACTCTCTATAATATCTGTATGTGTAAATCACATTTGATTCATATTTGACACATCTGACATATTTAACATGAGACGTTTATGACAAATATTTTCCTTTTTGGAGTGGAACTAGCTTCAGCTGTCTTCAGTTTTTCTAATGGGACCACAAGTTGCTTTTGACTTGTGAAAGAATGTGTCTTTATGAGAATGTGTATGTGTACAGGACTATTTACGCATAATCTCTCTTCACACAGTGTCCTCAAAAATCTACCTGTGGTTTTGAAGTCAGAATGATATATGAATAGTAGCCTCTGCAGTCCTCATAGTGAAAATCTGTCCCTATGCAAGTGGCTATAACAAGGTCACTCATTACCTAGAGATGACATAAACTGTGAGAATGTATCCTTAGAAGAAATATACTTGACACAGTGTAAGTCTTATCTACCTTTGGGGATAAATGAATAAAGAGATATCAGCATGTTTAAATATCTGTGTTCCACTCACATCAAATGAGATGGGAGCAATAAATACGAAAATATTTGTCTGCAATCTGCATTTTGCATTTGCAGTCTGTCAAAAGTGTAAAGCATTCAAAATCAAGTTTCCTTGTTAGTGATATGTGAGCACTATTACTAACTATTTAAGGAGTATGATCTGATTTTCTGATTTGTTATTGTTGCTGTGGAAAAAAAAAGTGCTTTCAGCTATCAAATGAGAGATGTATTGAACTGTCTTAAATGTAATAAACATAAAAATATTTTTCTGAGTGTAACACATTGGAAGATAGAGGGCAAAATCTTGCAGTGGAGTCTCACCCATCTAGCTGTGAAGAATGATGTCCTAAAAAGCTAATGGAACAGTAATACTAAGGATTCAGAGAGATATGAATGTCATCCTGCAAATGTCACTGGAAACTTGAAGTCATAGCTTTTGTGTGGGGTATTTTTTGGATGTTCGAATAATATTTGTGAATAATATAGGAGATATTTTTTTTCCCAGTGAATCATCAAATACATTGTTAACAAACACATATTATTCAATCCGCTTTTTAGAAGTTCGTTTAATACTGTTTATATACATTAATCTAGATTTTTCCTTTTCTCCATTGCCTTTCCCTTAAGACAATTTCTACCAAATGTTGTTTTACCAAAAGATGAATTCAGTTCAATATGTTTTATTATATCATTAATATACATTCCTAATAACCACATGGAAAATCAGCGTGGGGTAGTTAGTGTGCTGTAAATTCACACCTGAACTTAAATTATAGTAACAGGGCTGAGAAAAAGCCCAGTAAGTACACATATTTTTTCCATAAAAGTTTAAAATTTAAACTATGGATAATGTTCTTGTTGCTGTGCTCAAAACAGCTTTTCTGCTGTAAACATATGCTTTAATGTAGTGGTCAGTCAAGTGGGGTATGATTGTAAACAAAAGGTGACTGTTGCTTTAAGTAGACTCTTACAGATCTTTTTTTTTAAAAAAAATATTTTACTGTACCAGCTTACAGTATATACTAGCAGGTAGTCTACAATAAAAAATAATATGTTGCTTAAGTATATAGCTTATAAAAATATGCATCTTGAGCTAGTGTTTTATGGATATATGGATATATGACTTGCCATGTGGTGAATGCAGACTTAATGAGGAACTTAGATTATTATTATTTTTAAATATAATTCAGGCAGCATCTCCTCTTGTTTATTATGATGTATAGAGATCTGAGGGTTTGAGATTAGAGGACATGTTTTCCTCTTCTGTGTATACTGACAGAATATATACTGATAATATACTGATTTGCTCCCAATAGTCCAGTATAATTGACATCTTGGACATTTTAAAATTTCATCATTATTGGCCATATTGCCAATGGGTTGCTAACTGATAAAAATCTGTTTCCACAGCTTAGCTGGAATAACTGCTCTCTACCCTGGAGTACACTCTGAGAGGAAGTCTTACCAAATGGTGAAATTTTGAAGCTCTGCTACTGTCAGTACAGAGTATAGAATGAATTACTGGTGAGGTCATGTCATTTACAGGTATTTCTGCAATTTGGTGTCCTTTTTAAAATACATCTCCAAAGAAAAGCAATCCCCATTCAGCAAATTGCAGAAATAATGAAGCCTGATTCCTCTTAATGAATGTCGTTAACTCTCATTCATTGCAAAATTTTGACTTCTCTCCTCAATGCTACCCTCACAGTGGAAGTAGGAGCACCCTAGAATAATGTGTCTACTTTTGTTTTATATCTTCATAGGTAAATAATGCTGCAGAATGAAATCAAGCTACGTAATTATTAAAAAAAAAGTCAGGTAACATGTATCTACCTGGTTCCAAATAGCAAACGTTGCCTTTGTGTTGCACATACATTCCGGATACTCCTTATTCCAGTAACTATATTATTTGGTGTATTTTGGATTGCTGGAATAGTTCTAGCCCATTTGGTGGAATTGCTGTTCTCTTTAAATCTATTTAAAATTCACAGGCAGAGTGTTGTGACGATGGAGCAGAGCTTCTTGTAGACAAAATACTTAGGAACCATACAGCCTCAGACATTTCCCTTGTTTCATACTTACCTGTTCATATCTTGTCCGTGTCGCCTACCTAAGCCAGAGCCCACTGAAGCCAATATTGCCATGGATGTTTACAGAAGTATGATTACTTTTATATTGGAAGGTTTATATTTCATGCATTAAAAAAAGGCATTCAGCAATCAAGAAATTGAGTTTCAATTGGAAAGGTAAACTAGGGGAACGCATCTTTGAAAATCCCATTCTCAGCAACCAGTAAATGCAAATAAGATCTAAAACTGACTTCCATAAATTACAATTACTGGTAATAAAATATGTATTGTCAAAACCTAATTAAATAGCAAGAGTAATGGGAATATGTGTGTAACATGCAACTGATGAGAATTAGGTATGCCTATACAGTGAAAAGATATAGAATTACTTTTCCAGTCTTATTTACTTCAGTGTGTAAAGTTAGGAGGTAAATATCTGAATATTTTAAATAATGTTATAATTAAAGTTTGAATATAAAAAAAAATTCCAATAAAATCACTGGAAAGAAAAGAAGCCTTCATAGAAGCATAATCTATGGGCAAAGTAGTATAATAAAGTTGTCAGTCAATGTAAACAACCTTATGAAGAGTGTAACAGTGAACTTTCCTAGTGACAAGCATACACAGAAAATAGAGTAAGTGATCTATGTGGCTGTATCAGATTTCCTTTAGGAATGAAACAATAAGAAATTACAAAAGAATCAAAAAGAGATGAATGTAAGGTAATAGGCTAAGAATAGTAGAGCAATCAGGTAGAATAAGTAACAATAATTAGTTTCAATGAAAACGAAGTAATAATAGAAATTGTATAAATAAATTGAAAGGCCAAGAGAGAAAGTATTGTATGACACAGTGAAGACTAGTGTATGCCGTTCTTTGCCTTGTAAAAAAATTATTGCAATGGATTTTTAAGGTAGTACTTTTGAAGGGTGTACTAAGTTTAGTAGAAAAAGAGTAGGTTACATAAAATGTAGGCAAGTAAAATGAAGGTAAAAGATAAGGTGAAACCTTCCTCTCGCCACTGATTCGTAGAAGCCTACTTTCTGTCTGAACTAATTTTGGAACCACAAGTTCCATATGGATTATAGAACTGGTGATATCTAAGAATAGGTCAAATGTATAACTTATTTTTAAGGATGGATAACTGTAGGACTGGAGGAACTATACGTTTCTTCTAATCTAGATCTCTTGGTCTTCCATAAAGACAAATAATTACCAGTTTATAAGACACTAGCTGGGGTGTTATGTCACTGATGGGAATTTACATCCCAAGTTAGCTGACCACAAGTGGGAAAATAAATAAGGAATAGGACTTGATCTTTTCATATGTGATACAATGTCACATGACAAGAAACATTACTTAGTAGATGAGCTTTCAAAAATTTCTGTTAATATTTTCTGAATATGTTTAGAATAAAACATAGACAGCAGAATGAAGTAATGTCTATTTGATGTGATAAAAGTAGGAATGATAACTGTAAAATCTTTATTTGAAAAAAGAGACACAGAGAAAAATAATAATGTACTTTTCTTAGAAGAAGAAAATGTCATTTACAGCTTGATGCTTTTAAACTGTGAACAGATTTTGTCTTGTATCTCACATTTTAGGTTTAACAATATTCCATTTGTTTGTAAGCTAATGGTTTGAGTTATCTCAGGTATTCAAACACATGACAGAATTCAATTATGATCTTTGAACTCCATCTGCCTGACCAGTCCTTTATGTTTGCAGTAGTCCATTTTATGAATAAAAGTTTACCTTCCATTTTAAGTATGCTGCTTAGAAAAATTTCTTTGCACATCTATAGTAATCTCCTTAGCATACCTACAGTCTGATAGAAAGTTGTCTGCTACTATAATTCAAATATGCAGAAAACATGTTCAACTTGTATTGTCAGTCTACAATCCAGAAGAATAACTTTATACTAAATTAACTGGAAAAGTAGTTATTATCACTATTACTGTCACTATTGCTATTAATTATATACCATAAAATATTGAAAAACGATCACCCTAATGTTAATCCAGGTTGAACATCATTACTAACTTTCCAAAAGTTATGATATTCAGTTTTGGGTGTAGAATCAGGAAACATTTATGTTTAGCAAAGCACTTCTTGAGGAATGAACCAGCAAATAAATTCTACTGTATACTATATTTTACTATGTAGATATAAAATTTACTATATATACTCACCAATTATTCTCTGAATGTATGAACTTAGGTAAATACTTAAGGTACTTCAAGTACTGGATCTAGGTAAATGTTCGTATAGCCTTGTATTAAAACTAGGCTATTACTGACTATCAAATAAGTGAAGACTGACTACCTTCCTCAGCTCCTGTGTAGGTGTACAGTCAGCAGTAGTCACATTCTTTTCCACGTAAGAAACAGTACTGTTGTTCTGTTTCCCCAGTGTCATAATGCCTATTCCTTATTCTTCGTTTGCATCCTCATAACAATTTATTCTTGTTTTAAAAAGGCAATTGAAAATTATCTTGCATTCAGTGGTTTGTAATTGCCACCTGAATTTTAGTATTATTTTGACATTTTCCTTTACAATTTCCTTATATTACTCTTCTATTTTATTATTTCTTTTCTCTGTAGCACATAGGAACTCTCCCAGGGAAACAATTTCTTGTATTGCCCATTTCCTCTCATGATACTTGCTTTGTAACATCATTCTGATACAGAGATCATTTGATAGGTAACATTTGTTAAAGACAATAACTATGTCTACAAACTTGACTAAACCTGTAAATAGGACCACTTGATCTTGGTTCCAGGTTATGACATTGAGAACAAAGTACTATTAGCCCAGAAAATGAAACGTTTTCTTTATGGTCAGTGAAGAGTGAAATAATCTAGGTAAAGAAAGAAGGTAAGATTCCCCTGCATCCTCTTCAAAATTATATTTGATTGCTATTATTAAGTTCTTATAGCATACAATACTCTAATGTAAATGTATGTACAGTAATACAGCTGTTACTGTATCTGTTCCCCAAAGAAAGGACAAATAACAAAGAAGTGTATGCTTCCAAATATACTTTGGAATGTGATGACTTTATTATTTCCACATGTATGTTGTACCAGCGAAAAAAATCTAACTACAGTCATAAACTGGTACCTCAGAAGAACCATGAAAAGAACTGTTGTTCAAAAAATACATTTGGAGCACAACTTCTTATGTACCTGTACTACCTCACACTCTACTTACAGACTGAACACTCAGATCTATTGCACTAATGCAATGAACTATGTATTTTCCTCTTTACTGCAGTTATGTGTAGATCTTGTGACCAAATTTCAGAAAGAAACCAACCTTGTAGTAAGTTCATTCGCAATCCCTTATATATAATGAATTTTAATTGATTGTTTTGCTTCTTCTTCATGCTAATTCTGGTAACACTGAAAAGTTTCTAACTGTGACTGATAAAGAGTTACAAAATATTTGTCACGTGGGATAATTTCAGGTTTGGTCATATTAAGTGAAAATAATAAGGAGAATACCAGTTCAAACCTTTGTTTATGCCAGTCATTGATATGGTATCTAAATGCACAATGCCCCTTTCAGTTATTTCATCTAGTTTCAGCTGACTTGTGCTTTATTTGACATTTATTTATGTGTGTTACAATGTTTTTCCCACTCCATTATTTTATTTTTTTATTCTTGTGTTTGGTAAATGTTTCATATGTATGTTCTTATCTTGTCTCATGTTGTGTCATGTGAGTGTTTATACCTGTGTATTATTCCATGGTAAAAAAAACCTGATATTTAGGGGAAATAAGAGAATTTTTTAACAGCAACAAAAATAATTGAATGTGGAATTATTATTCTCTTTTCTACTGTAATGCTTTAAAGTAAGCTGGAGCATTTACTTATATCCACTTCTGGTGTATAATCAAAGAAATCAAATGCTTTATAAGCAGCTAATACAAGATTTGGACATGATTGCTGTATAATTGCATAGTAGAGATAAAAAGACTTCTCAGTTACTATTCTCTAGCTTAGCAGCCTTTAAACCCACAAAACTGTCACAGTAACCAAGAATTATTTAAGAAATTCTTTTAGGCCATTTAACAGACAAGCTGATGAAGTCTGTCAGTGATTATAGTGAAAACCACTGTAAATCTGTCAAATCAAGAATCCAAGAGAGGAGCTATTTTACCTGTATACTGACTATCTCAGTTTTTGAATGTGTACATATACAGAAGAGAAAGCTTAAGGTAGCTCAGCCTCTGTGGGAATCATTTTTCTGTTCATTACAAGTGGTCTTTTAAGTTGATTGAACCTCAAAGGAAGAGTAGAGATTTTTATGGTAATTTCTTCCTAGTGGTTATCAAAGCTACTGTAATACAGTTTGCCCACACAGTACAGAGACTGAAAAAATGTGAGGTGGATTATATTGAGTGTATAGAGGACATAAGGAAATATGATGTTAAACTTCATCTGTTTTTCTGTTTTGTATTTTTATTTTGTATTTTTCCCTCTTTTTAAAATTTTTTTCTTTTTTTTAACTCAGCATATTAAGTTCTCAGGGGGTCACCCTGTCAGCTTCACTTCTGTGGCCTGGATTTAGTTGAATCAATCCTAATTGAAATTCTGCACAGGTCTGGTGTTCTGTGGAGATTGCAGATGAATGACAGTGCAGTGGCAGAAAAGATAAATATGCTGGCAAATGAGATCCAGGCTCTCCACAGAGGATGGAATGAATTACTTTACCAATACAGTGGAGGTAATATGCTGGAGAAAGAAAGTGAAATCGAAGCTAGATTTGTTAAAGAAAAAAACAACACAGCTAAGATTTACTTAGAATACAGATTGCAGTATGTACTGAATTTAGACCACATCTTCATTTCTTTTGTATTGTGAATAACAATCACTGCATACACTTTAATTTCATTTATGCAGACGGCAGCTTGTACAATTTCAATTCATGTAGCATTCAGAGTTTATCTCAAGGCCCAGTAGTAACTGTGGTATAGCATATTGATTAGTAATTTGATAAATATATAAATTGCACACCAAGTTTAAGGTACTTCGTACAAAATGTATTTAAATGACCTTGGATAATTAACATGAATAGCTCTGAGGCACTATTGCCTGAATGAGAGACATTTTTTGAGTCCAGAGATTTAAGAATTTTCATGAGTGCATGAATAAATTTAAACTAAAAAGAGTAAGCACTACATTTCGTAGAAATTAGTGTTAATTAGATGATCTGATAGTGCTTTTTTCAATTTTCTTGCAGGTGTAGTACTGTTTCTCTCGGACTGTTTGTCTGTTACATCATCTTCCAGTCTAATTGCTAAATTTCTCAACCAGCCAGGCTTTCAGTACTCTCCTTAGAAGAATGTGTTAGAATCTAGTGCATCAGGAAGTATTTTCTAGTATAAATCTGAAATTTTCATTCTTTTAGGGTCAGCTGTGATTTCTTTAGGTGCTTATGGTCTGTTGTGCCACCAGAAAGAATCCTTTACCTTCCTCTGTGCTACAATAAGTAGTTACTGTATTTTACATCTTGTCCAGAGAAATCACCTAGCAAAATTACATGAATTTCTCTCTTTTGATCTCCTCAGAGTAGTCAGTTTTTTCAATTGCCTATCAATACAATTTATCTTTTCTTAGGTTAATTTGTGTGTTTTAGTGATGTGTCATGGTACTCCAGCTTGGAGTAGTATCTCAGGCTGAATTAAACCCTACCTTCCATAAACTCTGACATCCGTAGTCAATTTTCACTGTCTGTTTCTGATCTGGTGTTTTATTCTGTAGCTGAATTTGTTTGATCACAGTTTAAACACCCTTTTGACACTAGTGCATTCTTCCCAATGAAGTTGTTTTTAATCCTTATTTTTTTGTAATGCACTAGCTCATGCTTCTCAGAGGTCTATCTTGCCTAATTTTCAGGCTATGTTATAAAAAAGGTATTTAGAGATAATTTGGCATAAATCTAAGTGGGCATTAGTGAAATCACTGTAGGTCCCTTGTTAATAATGGTAGTACATTTTACTTAGTAAGTAGAACAATAGTGTCTTGGATGGAACTGAGAATAGTAACTATGACTTGAGCAAAGGGGTTCTTGTGAAGGAAATAAAATATGCCTGATGACTAGTGAATATGTGCAATCTTGTATTTCCTGAAACCAGCTAGTTGTAGATCAGTGTAGTCATTATCTAAGGTGGTCTGGAAAGAAGAACTCTATGAGGAGAAAGGTCTTTAGCCTTCAATTTAGTCTTTAATTATGTCTTTGTCTAAATCATACTATTTTTACTCATACTAACTGGTACTAATTATCCTGTTTAGGAAGATCTGAGCTAGTCTTGGGGTTTTAGTTGTTGTTCAATATCATTCAATTTCTGCTTCTGCATTATTGTGATAATGGCTGAAACTATCAATGCAACCTGTCTGTGGGATAAACATCTAAAAATGATCCTATTCTAATTTGCAGTTGCAGTTTCTACATAAGTACTGATGTTTTTTTCATGTATTGCTGTCTGAAATCAAGACAAGCTTTATGTTTCTCATGATGGACTACTAGCTACTACATTGCTAGAGAACAAGATGTATGCTTCCACAGATCTTAACCTGACAGAGGACTGGGTTTGGTTGGATGTCTAAAATACAACGTATTAGCACTCTTAGTGTAACATCGCTCTGGACTCTGATTCAACTTGCAATGTTTTTCTTGAAAAAGGGGTTTATATGTTAAAGTTTCTACTGATTTTTAAACAGAAAGCAGTTACTTTGCAATAAAAAAATTAAAAACTAATGTCCCATTTAGAAGCTTTAGTTAAAATATTTCAGTGAGAACATGTACGTATTAGTTTTGCTAATTAGCCAATTCTATACAAATTTTAAAAAATCATCCAACCAAACAAAAAGGATTTGAGTTCTAAAATTATATTTAAGATAATTTAAAATACTCACTAATAGATAGTGTGATTATTAAAATAAAGCATAGAAACAGAGGACACACAGCAATATTCATTGGGATACTTCATACACTATCCTTAGTATGTAATTTAGGAGTATGAGAAAATAATTCACTTTTGCCATTTTCAGCAATTACTGAATATTTGTATATGTACTCTACATATATTTCAACCGATACTGTATAATTCGTATCTAGCAGGAGCCATATACTTGTGCACATATTCTAGAGTTTTTCCAGGAGGTAAAGGAGTAAAACAGTAAAAAGATTACGTGCTCCACATGCATACATTAAGGTACCAGAAGACTAAATATTTCTATACTTGTTCCACAAATAATTTCCTGAAAATAGCAAAATTTATGTTGCTTTAACTTAATTTGGAAGTGGTGCTATGAGAGCCACAAATTTTGAAGGATTTTTCATTCATGTTACTACTGGTTCAAATTAAGTCAACAACATAAGATCTTTTGTATTTTTGTTGAGAAAAAGTCTGCACTTCTTAATAATGAGAGCTCAAAGAAGCAGACTACTATTTTCAGAAATAGCAAAATAGCTATTTCTACTATTCAGAAACAAAAGGTTAATCCGAAGAATGAATACAGGTTGGTCAGAGAATGGCTTGACAGCAGCCCTGAGGAGAAGGATTTGAGGCTGTCTGTTGACGAAAGACTCAATGTGAGCCAGAAATGTGCGCTTGCAGCCCAGAAGGCCAACCATATCCTGGGTTGGAACAAGAGAAGCATGACCAGGAGGTTGAGGGAGATGATTCTGCTCCTCTACTCTGCTCTCATGAGACCCCACCTGGAGTACTGCATCCAGCTTGGGGCCCCCAACATAAGAAGGACATGGAGTTGTTGGAGTGGTTCCAGAGGAGGGCCATGAAGATGATCAGTGCTGGAGCCCCTTCCCTACAAGAACAGGCTGAGAGAGCTGGGGCTTTTCAGCCTGGAGAAGAGAAGGCTTGGGGGGGACCTTATTGCAGCCTTCCAATACCTGAAGGGGGCCTACAGGAAAGCTGGGGAGGGACTTTTTAGAAGGGCATGTAGTGACAGGATGAGGGGAAATGGTTTTAAACTGGAAAAGGGTAGATTTAGACTAGATATTAGGAAGAAGTTTTTACTGTGAGGGTGGTAAGACGCTGGAACAGGTTTCTCAGAGAGGTTGTGAATGCCATTCCCTCCCCAGAAGCATTCAAGGCCAGGCTGGATGGGGCTTGAAGCAACCTGATCTAGTGGGAGATCTCCCTGCCTATAGCAGAGGTGTTGGAACTAGATGATCTTAAAGATCCCTTTCAACCTAAATCATTCTATGATTCTATGAATGTTATTTTAGCAGAGATCTCTTCAGAGTCTGAAAATGCCATAAATGAGCTACAGATTGAAAGATTCAGCTTAATATCTACATAAACAGCAGTTAATGCTATGACATGTAACCATACGCAATGCTTACTGTTTTTAAGAGTATTTTATGCTAAGAAGAGAGTGTAAATATCACATAGTATACTTATGCAGATCTTCACCAAAAAGCTGTTTGTTGCATACGTAAATGATCTTGTGGAAAGGTCTATTAGTTGAGTGCTACAGTTTGAAAATATATTTGGGAGCAAGTTTGAATAGCTCATGATATCAAATAGGCACTGCCAGCATTTGTAATATCCTGAAGAGGAGCTATTAACTTTTACTGAGAAGTAGGCTGGCCAAATAAGCTCTCCCTATTCTAGCTTTTGTGCCATGTGGCAATGATGTGACCAACCTGTGAGCAGGCAGCATGCCATCTCAACAGATGGGCATGAATACAAGTAGCTAGGGATATTGTTATTCTGTGTGCAGCAGATGTACACGCCTATAAAGACTGTTGCTCCCAGCTGTGAGAGTCAAAGCAGCAGTTTGCCTTGACCCTCTTTTTTAGAGATGGGAATATCTGGCACCACTAACACAGCTCTGAACTTGATTGACATGTAGTACCATGAAATGCTGGAAGGGTAAGGCAGGGAGTTCGAGGTAGTCTTCTATACTGCCACAATATTAATATTTTTTTATAGACATGATGTGAACAATACTTGATACAGAAGCAACAGAACTAAGAGCATGCACTTTATGGCTAAATTTTTCTAATATGCAAGCTGTACCCACAAAACTATAAATGTTGGACATCATTGTCAAAAGAGTATTTCTTTGTTGGGTGAGAATTAATTGCTGTCATTACTTTAATGATCAAAGTGCACAGAGGACAACAAGAGTAGGAATTATCACTGTATAAGTAACTGAACATTTGAATGCCACTGCTAATCATATTATTTTAGCTAGAGTAATACTCTTGTAGAAATACAAGCCATTTTTTTCAGAATCATTTTTACTTATCCATTGGGACAATATACAGATTAGTGGCTTTCAGACAGTAGCTTTTTGGGTACACCTAAATTTTAGATTTCTGAAAAACCAGAAGGTTAAGAAACACTGATTCAGATCATTTTAGATCCCCAAAACACGGACCTTTTTAGAACTTATTTGTTAAAAAGATGTTAGCACTTTTAGTTGGGAAGTTGCTTTGAGACAACATGGTGAGTAGTGGGATGAAATGAGACGGTACCTAAATTGTAGTACTCTGCACAAATCTCTGTAAACCTCTATCTTCAAGCCTGCAGGAACAGTATTTTAGGGAGCAGGAGAGAAAATAAAAATGTATTGCCAGTAAGATGTAGCCTATAGTGTTGCCAGGATATATAGTGTATTGTCACCCTCTATTCAGGATTTGTGGAAGAACGGGAAGTATTTCAGTCATTTCAAAATGTTGTACTACCTCTCCTAGAAAAAAAAGCAGTCTATAGAAATTTTGCTTCTAGAGTTTGAGTTTGTGGTATTCAATTACTGCTGAATGAAAAATTTGTAACCTGGCTCAAACCTAGTATGCAGTTGCGAATTAGGACATGAAATATACAATCTTTACATCTCTAGGAAGTGCCTACTTCTCAGGTAATGCCTTCTTCTTGTAGGTAAGAACAATAAACACCCCAATGTACCTAAT
Organism: Numida meleagris; assembly: GCF_002078875.1. Classification (NCBI taxonomy): domain Eukaryota; kingdom Metazoa; phylum Chordata; class Aves; order Galliformes; family Numididae; genus Numida; species Numida meleagris. Next base: position 34,340,084 of record NC_034414.1, on the reverse strand, counting down.
TTCTGCCATTTTGTAAAAACCTGGAGTGTCAGTTTAATATTGCTTGTTATCAACTTCTATAATCGTTATAGCTTCTCAACCTGATAATAGCTACCATCCCCACACAGTCATTTCATCACTCATCTAGTGCTATGTCAAACCTTCTATGGTAGCAAAGCTAAGATAGATTATTTGTTATCAAAGTGATGAGGGTTTGGGACACTGCAATAGAGTCACTTTTTCTTTTTTTCTGTGGTCTTTAAAGCCTACATCTTCAACTTTTTCTCCTCTTCCATGCTGATTATATTCAGTTCTTAGATTTTGCCCAGATATGATCTGACAGAAAACTGTACTTAGTGAAACCCCTCTATTCAGCCTAAAAAATGGATCTATGCAGAACAAAAATAGATATATTTATCTACTGAACCCTGTTTCTTGATGATTCTGATTCTTGCCAAAGGAATTGTTAGACTTTTCTTCCATGTAGAAACAGATACATAGCTTATTTCAACAACAATCCATATCTTTTCTTTATTATTTCTTCCCATTTTGGGGCTATGGAGATTAAAAAAAAAAAGCAAAAAAGCCAAATACTTGCCCATATATTAAAGAGTTATGAAGGACAAGCTAAAATTTCTTGGATCCATTTCTGTGCCTGTATGTATTTTATTTTCCACCTTTGTATTATTTTCTTTGTTTCTGTTGTTGATTCTTTGTTTTCTTTCTTTCTTTTCTTTTTTTTTTTTTCCAAGTCAAATTCTCTGACAGCAGAAATACAGCTTCTTATTTTAAGGGAATATGGTATTGACTAACAATTTGCATTGCAACTGTTGAAACCGTGTGTTTCCATACAGGTATTTTTGTTGTAAAAGATAATGCATGCTTTGAAAAGCGTAAGAACTAAATTTTTGGAACATATCAGTATAGTAGGATGAAGTAAATATTTTGCCAAATATGGAGTACTTGAAATAAACAAAAAGTGGTTGGTTGTACAGTCTAGAAAAGAAAAGGCTCTTGTTAGTCCCTTAGACTGTTCTGAGCTAGTCTTCTTGTTTTCAGCTTGTTTTCTTAAGAGAATAAAGTAACAGCCTGTTTTCTCTGTATTTACACTTGCAGGCTTGTATCTATGTCTTTAATCAATTTTTTATTTTTATACATGGGTTCAATGAGAGACAGTAAGTGGTTGAAAAGATAGCGAGTTCCTACATACAACATACTCCAAACACACTGCTTCCTTTGCAACAAGAGAGGTGGCAGTCCAAGCAGTTCAGTTTTCAAAGATCTTGGAAACTTTCAGTAGTATGATCGTATGTAGGAACTCAGTAAAGGATAATTTGATATTGAAAATGACACTGAATTCTAGGTCAGGTCAAAGACTACATTTGTGGCAAGTTGGATATTTCTATAGTTTCTGATAGAGCTGAAGACATTACATGCAGACTTTACTGAAATTCTAAGGAAAATCACTTATTTGTTCTGTAAATGCTGAAATTGAATTTTTTAAATTTCACCTTAGAATACCAGATTTTCTTCCTAAACAAAGCAATCTTGCATTTGCATTTTTTAATTCAAATTTGTATTTCTTCTTTTAAGATACAAAGTTTTAGGCAGTTCCTGAGGTAACTGTGGCTTTTTTCTAGCTAAGAAAAAGTTACTTCCTAGGTCAGTGTTTAATTCACAAAGAGAATGTGTCTGAAGTAACTGTGTATTTGCTGGCAGTATTTGACGCAGTTTTTGTCACAACTAATAATTTATTACAGTTTGTACAATAAACAGGTTAGAAATCAAATCTGTTATCAAGAGCTCTATGCTACCTATTTATTTGCAAACACACAAACAGGGATGTACTACTTTCAGGGGAAAGAAAAGTTAATAAGGCATTTCCCAAATGTTTTGTACTAAACTTTTATACTAGAATGGAATATTATTCTAGGGATGCTTTATAGCCATAAGGCCACAGGGTGATTAAAAATCCAGAACAGGGTATTTGTTTCATAGGTTTACGTAAAACAAGACCTCTTAACCATGTGATTTGACTTCAGTCCACTTGAACGATTTTGTTCATTAGATACTGAAGTTAATGCATGTAAAAGAATGAACCATTTTTATGTTACAGGCCAGTTCAGTATGCTAAAAGCTCCTTGATTATATCCCTTGTATTATGAAGGCAATGGACATCCTACTTATCGTTTGGCCTAAGAGGTGTGCATGGTCACAATAAATGGTGAAAATATCCACATGTATGTGTGTGCAGTGATATTGGTCTTTTAATTGAAACAGTGAAGCATGGAAAGTTGTGACAGAACAAAATTAAAGCACAGGAAAAATGGATGAAATTCCTTTCCTCTGCCTTTGCTTTTGTGTCTTTCTGTAGTAGGTCACTACTGGAAAATAAAAACTTGGGTGTTCAGTTCTCACTCTGAAATTTCTGTGAAATATGAGGACTAGTTACTAGTCCCTGTGAGAAAGGTTTATTGTGCCAACAGTGAGGTTCTGAATGAGGTTCAGAAGAAGTATATTTGAAATGTACTAGGTTTAAGGAGACTAGAACAATAGCTGATGTGCTCAAAATTTCATTTTATTTTTCCAGCTGCCAGCTTAACTGAATGGAAGAAATTTCCTCTCTTTGTTATTTTTTTCTGATTTGTATTGACCATTTTTACTAAAACAATACTGCTATTAAACATATTAAATTATAGTAAATGGAGGCATGCAACAATAATGCTCTTACACTTGGCACAAGCATCATTTGCATGATTTGTTCATGCCTCTTTGAGCAAAATAATGAATTGTATGAAAGGCCTGCACTATGTATAAGTGAGGAGTGGGCATGTGAATGAAATCTGCTTGTACCTAAATATATTTCAGTGTAGTGTAAACACAAAACTGATTGGAAGCATACTACAGGAAAGGAAAGAAATGGGTATCTTATGGCTATAGCTTTCATTTCTAGAGAGAAGATATAGTATTCACATGTTGTATGTGTATTATAAACCTTTCGGGAAAAAAGTGTTTGGACTTGTCTGATTGTTGCTGTAGCAGAGTATTCCTATCTGTGGCTTTACCCATGTAAATATAATATTAATATATATTATACATTATAATATTAATATATATAATATTAATATATATAATATTAATTATAATATATAATACAAACTGGTGTAGGTTCATTAAATTAAATAGACTTACCTTGATTGGCCTGTTCTGAGTATCTGACGAAAGATTTCAACAAATTCTCACTTCTGCAGGAGCATTTTCCTTTCCATTACTTGTTTTGACTTACTACTCACCTTTTACCATTGTTTATTATGCACAGCAGAAAGGCTTAAAATTACCTAAATATGCTTGTGAGAATAATAATAAAAAATTAGAAATTATTTGTTACTGACTCTTGGTATCATTTTTTGGCAAAGAGGTGTTTAGTGTTCCCACTTGTTTAAGTATTCCCAGACTAATATGCAAGATTGTATCATCTGTCCTTGAGCTTCACAAGCATCCTAAGCCTATCAGACACACTGAAACCTGGAAATATGTAACAGTTTTTCTGCTGGGCAAATGTTTTAAATTTTATGTGTATTATATTGCTGGACGAAACTAATAGTAATAAATGTTAGCATCACATCTGTAAAACTTTTATATAATTTCCAACTGTATTTTTTATGATTTCAAGTCTCCTTTGCATTTCTTTTAGACAGCAGATAATCCTAATGTCCTGTCTGCATTAAAAAATTTACTGAATTAAAAGTGTCCTCATGATAAACCTTGCAACTCAGAAGCACATGTACTTCCAGAGGAACAGGTGAAGAGTGACTGAATTTAACAACTTAATATTCCCTTTTCAAGAGAATTTTCTCTCCTGATCTCCTCTAAAGAATTAAACAAAAATCCTGGGCAAGCAAAATTGTAGAGCTCATCTGTGAGAAATATTTGTTTTCGTTTGCATACTAAGTATACTAGTCTAATCCAGACTTCAGCATGCTATTTAAAATAGTATGGGATAAAGACCTCTGAAGGCAGCATCCACGGGGACTATTCTGTTTGGTTTACTTACTACTTGGTGCAGTGTGCTAGATCCAAAGGCAAAAGAGTTGCTCTTCAAATGTTTTTATATAGCACTAGTGATAAAACTGTCTGGAATAAATTAATATAATTCAAAAATGTCTATTTTAATTGGTGGCAAAGTTTAAACCAAGGTTCTAAGAGGCCTTTCAGGCACATCCCTCTTATATGAGAGTGCTACTGTTCTGTGATCCCAGCAAGGGAGCAGACCCAGAGCATGGCAGTCAGTTTACTTCTATGACTTTATCTTTTGCAGTTCAAACTTGGACAAATCTAATAGGGTTGTCTTATAGATCAGAGCGGAGTGACTTCTGCTGAGAAAAAATGAGAGCTGTATAATGGATGAAGACAAGTTAACTGAGCCTGTTAGATTGCCCTGCTCCGTACTAGGCTGTGTCCTAAAGAATCTAAGTTACACCTTGCTTAATCAGTGTAGGTTGATTCCTCAAACCTAGCTGTGAACCACTGGGTGCTGGTGAAATGATTATGTGGCCAAGGTTGGAGATCTAGGAAGTAAAATGGACAGTAATTAGACTAGATTAGGAAGTTCAGATTTGTGCAGCCTGTGGCTGTGCTTAAGTTTGCTTTGTCCTTACTGTCCTCTTAATTTTCTAGTATGCTGCACAGATATGTTAATTTAGTGATCACTCTGAATGTAAGGTCATGGTGTCTCACTTTTTGTCTGTACTTGATTGCTTATCACCTTTTCAGACTGCCATTTCTATTTGCCATGTGTGTTTGATTGTTGGTCCTCGGTAAGACCCTCTGCAAGAATACTGATCATGTTTTCTTTTTTCTCTTAACAGCTGCTCAGTAATTTCACATGACATAATGTAAATGTATTCATGAAGTAAAGTGAGTCTCTCTCAGCTCGTGTTGATTGTGCTCATAGAGGTGTTTGCCAGTCTGCTGAACACATTCTGCAGTTACTATTTTTTTAAACAGACAGAATGCAAACAGAAGACCATAAAAAGACTTGAAGCATTTTGTCTGTTTCTGAATCTTTCTCTCCTACACATAATAAACATGCTCATTCCAGCAGACAATGTGCAGTTAAATCCCCTGTGCTATTTGAAAATTTCAAGAGATAGTTTTGTAAAACATCCACTAGCCTGGTACTCTGCTCCTCCCTGGCCATTATCTTCAGAAAGCAGTTGGTAAAATACTGAAATAAATTACAGATGCAGATCTCAGATTTAAAGAGGTTTTTTTTTTTCCATAAAATATTCTGTAAAAGCCTTTGAGTTCTTATGTGAGAAAACAAAACAGATGATTTAGAACTTTAAAGTATACTTTATTTTTATGACTTATAAAATAGCAAGTGAGAGGGGATGACAAATGGACCATTTGGCTTAAAGTTCTAACAAGAATGGAAACACAAGATGACAATAATCAGGCAAATATCATTGCATCAATAAAAGTTCCAACAACGGCTTGGTTTAAGAGTTGAAATAGTTAGATTATAGGACTGCAAGCATTCAAAATCAGCAGGAATTAACAATTTCTACTACAGGAAGCACAGATTATTTCCCTAAAACTTTTTTCCATGGAGGCTATCGCTGTGTGGCAATGTTGTGCACTGAATGAAATGGTTACAAGATTTGTTGGACTGGAGGGACAGGATATGTAATAGTTTTTGACTAGCATAATAGTACAGTGATTAAAGTACTCACCTAGGTGGAAGAATACCTTTGTTTTCATTCACTTAAGTATCCTTTATCACTGAAGCATATTTGATGTTGCAATCCTGAGGAATTTCTCTTGAATCTGACATACGTTACTGTAAATGCTTTCATTAGAGGTCCAAGGTGTGGACTAAAATTTCCTCATAAAGAGGAAATGACATCCCTTTGGAAAGCATTGTATACACTTTGGAGAAGTTTAAAATTAGAAAAAACATCAATTTTTTTTTCTAAAAATCAACCTAAAAAAAAAATCAGTCTGCTTGTATGTAGATCGACAGTATGATGCTCTTCATCATGGGTGTCTAACCTTGGCATGCCTGGGCTGCATTGAGCGAACAGGAGTTGTCTTAGGCCACATATAAAATGTACATTTAATGTATATGAGTAGCAAAACTTATTTGTGCATTTTTTATTAAAACTTAAAAGACAGCAACAAAAACAGAAAACAAATGGGGTACTTGACCCTGTTTTTGTGAAACTAATGCCTCAGTGTCTAGTTCGATGGTAGTGGTTGGAATTCTTAGTGAGTTCTCAAGGTGTTCATCAGAAATTTTTGATGACAAAATGGAGAGCATGGCTGCATATTTTTTGCTGTTCTCAGAACTATGTTTAGCCAATGCATCTAGATGCATGAAATTTTTTGCCATAACTGGAGCTTGCCAAAACTGAAGTTTCATTTCAATTCAAATACTGTTGTGGTTTGAAACACAGCACAGATAAGTTGATTTTCACCTTGAAGATACATGTTTAACTCATTTAAATGGGTAGTCAAATCCACCAAAAATGCCAAATCCGTGAGCCACTTTTAATTTTCATGTTCTGGCACGAATTTTTGTTTTGATTCCATAAAAGACTTCACTTCATCTCACAAATCATGAAGTCTTTTTATCATTTTACCGTGACTTAGCCACCTTCCTTTGGAAAAGTAAATGATGTGCCCATAATCAGCATCCATACTTTTAAGGAATTCCTGGAACTGGTGATGATTCAATCCCTTGGACTATATGAAATTCACAGCTTTGATGATGATTTGCAAGACATTATCCCTTGTTAAAGCTCTCGCAAATACATTTTCTTGATGCAATGATATTTCATCACACAAGAATTGCCAGTGACAATTGCATAAGCTTCTATTAATTTTATAAGTCCCTCTTTTTTACCATCAGTAGTGCCATCAGTAGCTATGCCAGATATGCTGACAAAGGTTAAAAAAATTTCTTTAATGTCGGTTTTTTTTACTGCTTCAAATAAATCAAGAGATTCAGTTGTGTCTTTCAAGGGCACCAAAGACGCCATTTCTTCAGTGACGCTATGTTCATTATCAGTACCTCTAATGAAAATGGCAAAATGAGTTGTATCTGTAGTATCAGTACTTTCATCTATCACCAAAGCAAAAGATTTGAAATTAAGCTTTACTCTACAAATTTTTTTCAGTAGATTTTCCAATTTTTTTTCAGTTCACCTGTCTACAGTCTGGTGAGACAAACTGATTTTATAATTTTTTGTTTTTTTTAAATGAGGACACAGCCATGCTTTCCATACATTGCTTAATAAATTTCATTCTTTTGTAGTCAGATTTGTTACCATGTAGCCAGGTTTTATAACAGAGTTCATTTAACTTTTTTAAGAAGATTATGTTGAGCTGACAGATTTTTTTTCAGTTCTGCTATTTTGTCCTTACGGAGCATTCTTTTGATATGCATTGAATTTTCCAGCATGTTTCTGCATATAATGTCTTTTCAAATTGTAATCTTCGAAAACTGGTATGATTTCTTTGCAAACTAATCTGGGCTGCTCAATGAGGCAGAACCACTGCCATGATGACATTGCAACAGGGGGTAGGCTGCAGTGTGAGCTGTGCTGGGTCAGACATGCCTGGTCTTGGTGCTGGAGGCAGAGGATGAAGAATCAAATATCACACCAGAGGAGGAATTCTTTCTTCCTCAGAGAAATTCATTGAACTTGAAACTATCATCTGCTCTTTTAAGTGAGCATTCTTCTACAAATTTCCTTACAAATGCAAATACACTTCTGGAAAAATACTTCTGAAATTGTCAAATGTCAGAGCATGAAACATAAATATTTAACATAAAACCAAAATTTTGGGGAAAAAAAGTACAGAACACTTAGTACTCTAGGAATTCCACTTCCAACTGTCAGTTATAATGATTTTTCATTTTCAACCTGCAAAATCAACAGAATAAAAATGCTGCAGATTTTTCGACCAGCATTGGTCCTAGAACTAAAATAATGTTTTTTATAATGAAGATCATTTGAAAGAAACTGCATTCTGTGGATAAAATGGAAAGCTATATGTCTGGATATTCTTTGTCCTTCAGATATATATCTTACATTTTTAAATAAAATTAGGCAACCTATATAGGGTCCTTTTTAGTCACCCCCATAAATTATATCTCCTGCATTTGTCTTTTATGCTACAATATACACCAAATACATTCTTGACCATTTATTTTTCATATATGTTTAGCATAATATTTTTCTTTATTTGCTATGATGTGATTGTATTGTGCTCTTCTCTGCTAAACTGGTAGAATAAGTGTTTGAAAATAACTTGGTGATTCATGTTACCAAGGTTTACTTTAGAGATCATGCAGCAGCTTCCCACAGGAAACAGTTTTTTAAATAATGGAGAGAACTAACGTCCAAGTCACTTTTGTGTCACATTCAGTGAATATCACTGACATTATTTAAAATGCTGACTACTTAATTAATAACAATAGGGAAAGACTGTGGTAAAAAGTTGCAAGTAGGAGATGGGTAGTTACACAAAAATGCCTGAAATTACAATGAAAACGTTTCTGAATGATCCTCAGATGCTTAGCATTTTCAAGCCATCATGTTTAAATTTTCTTTGTATACCTCACATGTGGAAAAAAAAATCTGTAGTTAAATATTTTTCACATGTGATAGCTGAACAGACTTCAAAACAAATGCCCTCTCAACTAGTACTTCTCCTGTTAATTATAAACATTAGAACAGATTTTACAAATTAACTGTACAAAGCTGGAAATTTCCTCTAGCCCAGTATGTTTCAGAACTTAATATTTTAAGGACAGGTCAAATAGGTTCTTTAGAGTGCACTAAGCCAAAATTTTGAAAATGGATTCTTCATTGAAGATTTAGATTTCTAACTTTTCTACAAATAAGTAAGTGTTTCAGAGAGGAATGTAGAAGTAACTGGTGATACACAGTGATACTCCAATCAGTAAGCTGACATTCAGTATGCACTGCCTGAATTGGAGCCTAGTAGCTAGGGATATAAGTGAGGGAAGCTGATTTCACTGTTCCCAGCCTTGTTTATACATTTCACATTAAAAAAAACAAAACTGCTCAATAAAGTATTGAACTAACTGTAAGGAAAGAAAAGAAAATCCGTATTTGTCCAGCTCTTTTGAACTCTTTAAGCACAATTGTGGCTGCTCATCCTGGCTCAGTAAATCTCTGATCTCTGCAGACTGGAAAATATCAAATAGCTTCAACAGAAAAGATGAAGACCTCTTAGTTTTACCCAAACTACAGTTCCATGATAGTTATGGTATTCCTATGTCAGATATGGACGTGCATGTTTCCAATAACAGTGCGAGCAAAGAAGGTATTTCTTCCACTGGAAAGAGAAAGAAGTGAGATCCCTTGTATACAGGTAAAAACTACCAGATAACAGAGTGCTGTGTATAGGTGTCACCCTCTTGTGACCTGCAAGATGAAAGTTATCTTTTTTTTTCTTATAGATAGGAGAAATTACAATTTTCCAGAATGTGTTGCTATAGAGACAGCACTTCCAAATTGAGACAATCTCCAATTCCTTCTTAGAGGTGTTCCTGTCTTCTTCAGTAGTTTCAGTTACTCCTCCTTATCCTCAAATATATGCTCTGAGTCAGTATTTACTTATGGTCTCACAATTACTTAAAATACCTGCTTAATGCTTAGCACTGCTAGACTTTTCAAGTACCCAAGTCAGAAACTGCAGTGTCTAGAGCATTTATGAATTTGGATTCAGCCAGGTTTCTGAGTCCTTTATCACTGAATTTCAGGCCTGAAACCTTACCTAGGCCCCTTTTTTTCGTGTCTATTTTCTGTTTTTGAAAGTGGATGCCTTTAACATTGCATTTGAAATACTGCCAGATCTACAACAAATAGAACAACGTTTCCCCAATCTTAAATAATAGTTAACAGTGCAGTGATTATTGATGTGTAAATAGCAGGTGGGCCTTGGACCTGTTTTATGAACAATTATTCAGGCTTCTATGTGCAAGTTTCTTTTTTTCGTTATGTGTTTCTGTAAATACTTCTATGTCTTCTATAAATTTGAAAGGAGTTCATTTTAATTGATACACCAGCAAAAGAAAAAATATCAATCATTATACTTAAAGAATAGCATTGTACAGCATAAACAAAATGTATGCTAAAAGATATTTTAAACAATATTTTAATCCCCCTATGGCTTTTTTTCCCCCTAAAATTGGAAACCATTTTCAAATAAAATGTTATTACATCCCTCTCCTGGTACTGTTTTTTTTCCCTTTTTTTTTTTTTTTAATTTGTTCATCACATTTTTTTAATCTGTTGTCTTTTACCTGATAGATGTGGGTGTATGAACTTAGAAACAAGGAATGAAAAGGAAATGTTGAAAAAGTTGGATTTATAGCTGCAATCAATTAACCTGTTGCTAGGGAACCATCAGCTATCCAATCAAAAATAGCAATCAGACAACTGGAATCAGCAGGATAAAAAAAAAAACTGAAAAAGCATTGTGCTTCACCCCACTTCTTTCTCTCTTCTTCTTCTTTTTTTTTTTTTTAATTTACAAAGCAGGAGAGAAGGGAAGTTTGATATTGAAGGGTTTTGTTTTTAGTTTAGCTACTTAAGGGATGGTCTGGCAGTAGGAGTTTGGGTTGATAATTTGTTATTTTTGTGTTTATCAGTGGTAATGACAATGAGGGTTAGTAATGCAGCATGTAGCAATAAGGAAGGCTTAATTTGACTGGGCCAGGTAAGCCTAATGTGTTCTGAGCTGGCTGTGATTTGAAAGCTCTAGTCTTTTTATGTAATAGTTAATTAATGCTTAATGAACTTCTAAGCGTGGGTCATAGTTGGCAGGGATAAGTGGTAACCTCAAATGATACATATGAAAGCAGGAGATTTCATTTCACCTGCTTAGAGCTTGTTCAGGCACGTCAAGGACTGCAGGCTGGAAAAAGAATTCACCATCTGAAGTTCAAGTGAGCTTTGTAGCTCTAGTCAAGCATCTGGTGCAGGTTGTGTTGTACTTGTTTTGTTTCCTCTGTTAGTGAAAGGCTTGCTTTGAAGTGGCTTTTGTAGTCTGTGTTTACCTTGAAATTTTTAAAGAAATGTTAGAATAGGAAAACAGAATCTGCATACTGATAGTTTTCCATTGTTATTCTTTAAGTATGTTACTTTTTTGTTGTTTTGATATTTATAGTTTTCTATTTAAAAGGCTAAAATGAAGTGCCACTCTCTTTCTTAAAACAACATCAATAAAAACAAAACAAAACCAGTAACAAAATCCACAAACATCTTACCTTTACTGACAGCCATCTGAGGCAAAAATAGATTAGTCTTTCCTCAACAGTAGTCTTGTGTAACTTTTATATGCTCAGGATAAAAATCTAGGGTAATATTTGGAATATCCCTTTATTCTTATAATCTAGATTCTTATTTTTATATTTAGATAAATTAGAAAATAGATTTTTAGATTTTAGATTTTTAGATTTAAATAGATTTTTAGATTTAGATACATTGGAGAGGTGTGAAAGAGAACAAGGAGGCTTGTTTTTCATCCTTCACCTATCCAGCTACCTGTGGTGTCTTGCATATCAGCAGTACTATTGCAAAGAAGCCCAGGTATTTACACCATGTTTCTGAAATACTAATAATTAATTCACATTCATATATTAGCCTGATTTTAAAAAAGCAAAGGTTATCCTCCGCTTCCAATCTGCTCTGGGGTACTGTGTCTAGTTCTGAGCTCCTCAGTTCAAGAAAGACAGTGAACTGGAGAGAGCCCAGCAGAGGGCCATAAAGATTATTAGAGGCCTGGAGCTTCTCCCTTATGCGGAAAGGCTGGGAGACCTGAGACTATTCAGTTGAGAGAAGAAAAGGCTGAGAAGGGATCCTATCAATGCTTATAAATTTCTAATGGATGGGAGTCAAGTGGATGTGACTAGGCTCCTTTCAACAGTGTCTAGTGACAGAACAAAGGACAGTGAACATGCAGGAAGTTCTGTATGAACATGAAGAAAAACTTTTATTTTTAGGGTGAGAGAGCACTGGAACAGGCTGCACAGAGTTGTGGAGTCTCCTCTGGAGATATTCAAAACCCACCTGAATGTTTTTCTATGTAACCTACTTCAGGGCACCTGCTTTAGCAGAGGAGTTGAACTAGTTGATCTCCAGAGATGCATTCTGACTCCTATGATTCTGTGATTTCGTGAATACAGACTCCAAGATGCAGCAGTGTAATGTGGCTTTGCTGTTGGCACTAATAAAAAAACAGAGAAAAAAAAAAAAAAAAGAGAAGTGCCCTGAGCTTGCAGTCTCAGATCTCTTCCTTTGTTGAGGTGGTTTGTGAATGTGCCTACTCGCTGGAAACAGGCGCAAAACAGAACAGAGTGCAGGACTGTTGCTGTGGCTGCCCACTCCCAGTACATCAGTGTATATGGATTCAGTATCATGAAGCACTGAGGGAAGAAAGGAAGAACTCTGTCATTATGCCAGTATAGGCTGGACGTTGAATTTCTAAACAGTATTAATAGCATTTCTGAGAGACTTTTTTTTTTAACCTAAGGCTTTAGATTTTAAACCTTCATCAGTTTATACTCTAGGCAAACTGTCTATTTTGTCTCTGCTTGAAGTCACCTTGAGGTCTGAATTCCATCTGGGATGAGGTACAGGGATTTGGGTACACGTCAGGATATTAAAAAAAGGAAGAATAAAGGTTTAATCAGGAAGCTTGTTTCTATAGACATTGGGGACTTTAAGCAGTTTCAATACTATAAACTTAATATAGCAGCCCATCTCTGCAGAATGGATACCCTTCTGAAGTTTGAGAGCTGAATATTAAATGACTGTGGTTATATTCAGATTTATTAAGTCAAATAAATGTTATCTGAGTTTTAAAGCTCATGTTACCATAACGGATGGAACTACTAGTACTGTTGTATATTTTTAAGGTATCTACCTTCTGACTGTACCTCTTGTACCCAATTTTTCTTATACTGTCATAGGAGTATGCGAAATAACTAATGGTCATGGTTTATTAATTTCTGATGCTCAGCTATTTTTTTCATCCCATGCTTCCTCGGCGTATAATGTATGTTCACTGTAGATGAAAAAAACCTGCTTCCATATTAATTGCAAGCTATTTTTATTTTATACTCCAATGGAATAATTTTAAAGTTAAATCTAGATGCTGAATCAACATATTCATTGGGATGTTTGGTTTGTAAGGTATGACTAAGAGGGAGACCACAGGTACGCACTGTGTTCATTGGTTGGATGCTCAGAGGGTTGGAGTCAGAAAGGAGTTTAATTATTTTACATTATTAATTGTCTTGGAATGACTGCAGTTACTGTCAGGCTGCTTGCATTTGAATATGCCTCTTGCTGCAGACCTAACGTGTTCCTTATTCTAGGTTAAGTAAAATAGATTTGTAATTGGTGAGCTATTTGAACAAATATTACGATGAGGAGTTTCAGGAAGTTTATCTTCTTGAATGCGTGCATAATGAGTTTCTTCTAACTAAAATATGATCTTAACCAAATGTTACAAGTTTACAGAGTTGAAGGATGCTGGTGACGGTTAAATTATTGATGGACAGCATGCATCACAAAATTAATGACTATATCTTTTGTAGCTTCACTCTTGAAGCCTCCATGTAACTTTAAGGTTTTTTATTTCCTTAATATGAATACAGATCTCTTTTGTAGGGTGGGGTGAGGTAGTGGTGTGGTGATTAGGAAAAGAGTGTGAAATCTCAAAATACATGGAAAAAAACAGTGTACTTGATGCCTTCTCTAGGGATTGGTAGAAAAAGAGGCTGGTCAGTCTCACATGGATCCCTGGGGAGGTGTTGGAGCAAATAATCCTGGCAGCTTTTTCCAAACATGAAGAATGAGAAAGTAATTGGGTACAGTCAATGTAGATTTACAAAGGACAAATCAGGCTTGGTCAACCTGATAGCCTCCTACAATGTAGTCACTATTTTGAAGGAAGAGTAGATGTTGTATATCTTCAGCAAGGCTTTCAATACAGTCTTCCATAACACCCTCATTAACAAACTGATGAAATATGAGTTAGAAAAGTAGACAATGAGGTGAGTTGAAAACTGGCTGAACTGCTGAGCTCAGTGTATTGAGATCAGTGTTGCAATCTGGTCGTTAGTCACCAGTAGTTTATCCTGGGAATTAATGCTTGGGCAAAAACTATTTTGTTAATGATGATACAGAGTACACTCCCATCAGACTTTCAGATGATATAAAACTGGGAGGAGTGGCTGGTGTACCAGATAATTGTGCTGCACTGCAGATGAACTTTGACAGGGTTGAGAAATGAACCAGTGCAAACATCACGAAGTTCAGCAAAGGAGAGGCACAAAGTCCTGTACCTGGGGAGGAATAAAGCTATGCAACTGTACAGGCTTGAGGCTGACAGTCTGGAAACCAACTTTGTAAAAAAGGACCTTGGCGTCCTCTTAGACGACAAGCGAACTGTGAGCCAGCAATGCACCTTTGCAGCAAAGAAAGTCAACAGCATCCTGGTCTGCAATAGGAAGACCATCACCAGTATGTCAAGGAGATATTTTCCCCCTCTACTGGGGACTGGTGAGATTCTGTATCTAGTTTTGGGTATAGAACCATGAGAGGCATGAACATTCTCAAGCAAGTTCAGTGAAGGGCCAGTGAGAGAGGGCTTGGAGCATGTGTTAGAGAAGCTGAGAGAGATGACTCTGTCTAAACTGGCGAGGGTGTCTGGAGGATTTTGTCAGTAATTATAAATTCCTAATGGGAAGCAGTAAAGAATGTAGACCCAGGCTTTCCTCAGTGGTTGTTGAGGGATGAACCAAGAAGCAATGGGCAGAGACTGAAATGCAGAAAATTATGTTTAAATATAAGCAACAACTTCGTAACTCTTAGTTAAGACTTGAATAGCTTGATGAGAGGCAGTGGAATCTCTATGTGTGGAGGTAGTCTAAGTCTGACTGGGCATGGTCCTGAACACTGCTCAGATGATCTCCAGAGGTCTCTTCCAACTTCAGTGTGGAAATAATTTTACACATTTTACTTAGTAGTGTAGAGAATTGGTAGGAAGCATCACTCAATTTGGCCATTTTTTTTTTTTTTTTGGTAGACCAATGTTAAAGAGACTGAATTTTGACTTTACAGCTCAGCTGATCTGAATGTTTTCTGCCTTGATAGGTGGCAATTAGTGCCACGAGGTGCTATGAGAAACTTATGTTTTCCATCTGATTGGCCTTTTCTTCCTTCATTGCGCTGGTTATGGTGGAGCATATTTTCTGAAAAGAAAATAGAAGACAAGTACTCTCCAGATGTGTGAATAGCTGCAAACATGGACTTCTCTGCTATAAGGAAATAACTTGTGTAGCACAGAAACTAATATTAATGTTGAGAGACAGGTTGGTGGGATCATTATCTGCAATGATACTTATATAGTTGTTTTCTTACTTCTACCCTTTTCTATAAAATTATTTTACTAGGATGACATGCCTAAAAGTAGATTTTTTTTTTTTGTATGTCCATCAGTAGAATCCACCTCAAGTTTTATTTCAATGACTATTTAGTAGAGAGTTTATCTTTCAGTGAGAATTGCAACAACTGGCATGGTGAACTGGGTAATTCAAAGGTGCTCAAGAAGCAAGTGTGTTCTAGTATCCTTAGCAAGGGTAAAACTTAAATATCTCCTTTAGGTACAACAAAATAAGTAGCAAACCTTGTTTTAAAAAAAAGTACTGAAAATGTGAGACACTGTACTTTGAGGGCCACAGGGGTTTCATGGTATCTGAATACCCATGCTGAATTACCTATGTATCCAGCCCAAAATCACTGATTTGGAAACTTACATAGCATGATAGCAAGTAATTATCAGCCTTCTTCTGTATTCAGTATAATGCAGAATGCATTTATTAACTTATTTCTTTACAGCGAGAGAATAATTGACGCTTTCAGCTGTATCAGCAAACTCTCAATTGTTTGAAATACAACAAATTGGAATTGAATGATGGAATTCAAATTCCAATGAAAATATTGGAAGTATTAGTAAATGACTGTAAAGTACCAATGAAAAACACTTTCTAACTTTTTTTTATATTAAAAAAAAATAATCTAGAGTTTGGACAAAGGAAGTTAAATATGTTGTAAAATTTGACTTTCAAAAGCAGTGTAGAAAGAGTAATCACCAAACATGGTTATTCTGAAAACAGTACAACAATAATGCTCTCCTTTTCTAGATCTGAATACTTTCCTTCCTCAGTGCAGTAATGCTGTTTTGTGGGCAAGAGGTAGCACATATGGTTTCTAATCTTGAGCTATGTGTGTGTTAAATGACTGGCAAGTAGGTTCACACTCTTTGGTCAGCCAGCTGATGCCAAACTGTGTATGTAATATCAAAGAGTTCTGTCTGACTTTTTCTCTGTAAAAGCATTAACTTGATCTCTCTTTTGCTATTCATAGAATTTTCATTTAAAAAAAAAAACACTTGTGGAAACAAACTTTGAATTGGTTGAGATGAGATGAAAAATTGAGTAGGATTAAAAGATCTGAGGTGAAGATGGAAAGACAGGCACTATGATCTCCAATGCCTTCTTTTGGAAACCAGAGGAAAAAAATAAGCATTTTCTGACAATTGATTTCTTTGTAGCGATGAATATTTAGTCAGATGATAATGCTGACGTTTTATTGGCAGTTTGTGTAGTGGTGAGTTGTTTACTGTTCAAAAACTATGATATAGCCCCATATGCATTAAATCACAGGTTCTCTAAAAGAATGTTGCACACTCATAATAACTATCATCATCAGCAAATAGCTAAAGAAAGCAAAACAAAAACAGCAGTAAAAATTTTTGACCTTAGCAGTTGAAAGAGGATTGCAATTATACTTCTGAGTGAAACAGAAGATGATTAATATACTTGATACTTTAAAAGTGCATATTGTAAATGAACACTAAAGGCTCTAGTTCTTAAAATGGGCTGATGCCTAAATTCTTTTGAGGTTTGGTGTTTGAGACATTTATCTGGATAACTGTGTAAACATGTGGGCTGACTTATGAAACAGCAGAGAAAATCTCGGCATCCAAAACGTCAGAATGCAGTCACCTAGAGACAGTGTACAAGAAAGCACCAACTAAGCTGGAGGTGTTATCTACTAGTACCTGTCAACTGAAGAAATAAACTATTTAAAAAAATGTGAGTAAAACCAAGCGAAGAATGTAGATGTGTTTTCTTTTCTTCTTTCCTCCTGTGATGAAAATATGTTGCTGAACTGATGTGATAACCATAAATGGACAAAGAATTCATTGTTAGAAATAAGTAACAAGAAATTAGAAGATGATAGGGTGCATTTTCTGTTATAACAGTACCTGGAGGGTCTGCTAGAGATCAGAATATTATTGGTCTTGAATTATCTCTGCAGTGTCTGGTATAATGAGCCTATGGTCTGTGAGGAACCCAGATGGGCCTACAGGAACCACAAATAAACAAAATGGATATTTTTTTGGTTATGTAACAACAGTGGTAAAACTCTGAAAAGTGCTGTGCTTCTAATCCTTAAATGAACACTGAGATAATAAATAACCATGGTAGGCAACTCAGTGGTGCCACCAGTGGTAAGTGAACTGAGAAATTTTAATGTAATGTGATGTTTTTATTGTAATGCAATTGTTCGTCTCAAGTGTTATTCAAACACTGCTTCACAACACTCTGCCCTGGCTACGATCAGTTTTCACAGTCTGAAAATGTGCTGAGAACACACTCTTCATCTGAATTTCATTGCTCCTGTTCTCAAAATAATAATAATAATAAAAAAAATATATATATTGAAGTATGTTTAGTAGTGGTTCCCAAAATTCTTTTTGATAACTCATTTGTGGAAAGATACCTGCTCTTTAATAGCTCTTCAGTTTTGAAATGTGTTGATTTGCCTAGGAATAGATTGCAGAATTTAGACTTATCTGTGTTAAATGTAGATAAACAAATGAGCAGTTAATCACATCAATTTCTTAAGTATGGCAAGTTGGTAAGAATTTTTATAGTAAATTCAATAGATTAGACAAGCATTAAACTGTTATGAACTCAAAGAGCAGATAGTACTAATTTTTTTGGAACTGTCTGCCAGTGACTAATTTCTACTGTGAAAACCACAATAAGGAAGAATCAGGGATATGTTACTATGACCACTAGAATTGTTTAAATATAGAAAAGCAATAAAACTTACTGAATGTTAGAGTCATAATATTATCCCATGCTTCTTGGTCTTTCTGTATATATGATTACATGTGAAGAAAAGAGGTGTTAAATCTGTTAACCAGTATTCAAAGGAAAATATAAAGGATTCTGTATTTCTTTAATAATTTCCTGAGAAAATAACAAAAATGTATGGTAGGATATTTTGGTATATATGAATGCTAACTTGAGAAATTGTGTCATAGTTATGTTGCCCTGGCATTTCTAAGCATTTCACTATGCTGGCCTAATTTTAATTTATGAGTAGAACCTTAGAGTACATCAGTATGAATAAGTTCATCTGCATATCAAAGGAAAATATAGTTGTATGTTTTACTCTTGTTAAGAGAAATGTCACATTCTAACCAACTTTGCCTCAGCTGATATTATCTTTACTTTTCATATCATCTAGGCTGCTGCTTGATATTACTTTTGCTGCTGAGTGCACTAAATAACATCGACCCCTTCAGATTTGGTATTCCTTCACAAGAAGACAAAGATAGCGATTACCATACAAAGTTTCTTACGAAGTGCTTGCATGTGTTAATATCTTCCATTTAACTTCATCCTTGTTTTGGGAAGACTATAGCACTACCTGTACCTTTAAAGAAAAAGAATGTGAGCTGTCAGGCTTGATCATTAGATGAAAATTTGCTTACACCAAGGAATAAACCTTAGAAAATGGTTCAGATATTTCTTAGAATCTGAATTGTTCTTTTGGGCAGTTGAGGTGCTTCAGTATTAGCAGCAGGTATTGCAGCATGAATTACTCAGCTTTGATATTTGATGAATTTATCATCATATACAACCTAAGTAAAATTTTTGTGGTAATTTAGCACTGTAGTAACGATTGGAGCTATCATTTCGACTCTGAAATGACAGTAGAGATGCTTATTATTTTTCTGAATCTACATTCATGCTGTTATGTTTCCGTTAATAATAGGTTGAATGTTATTCCAGCATACTTAAGAAAACTGCAGTCCCTCTTTGGCTGATGGGCACTAACAGTCCTCTTACATATAATATAGTCTATATTTAAAAGGAAAGCTTTCCTATGATGATAAAAAGAAGAGAGCTTTAACCGGGTTTGTTGAGTAGAGGACTATTTGTAAAACCAAAGAATGAGCTGGAATTAAGTTATCTTGGTACAGGGAATATAACCTGGCAAGGGTAGCTGAATTCTAAAAACCTTCGGGGCAAGTCTACCATGATAGTTTGTGTATTATTAATTTTTCTGTGAGTGTAATTATAGAAGATGGTGTGCTAATGCATGTTAGTGTAATACAACAGTGCTTCTCAGTTTCTTGAATGAAAGCAGGTGAAGTATAATATTTGAGCTTTGTACTTCTCAATGCGCTACTGAAGGCATCTGTTGGGGCATTTTCTTGCAAATTAGTGCTTGAGAATATGTTACCGCTGGTGGAATTAGAATTTCTCATAATGGAGCTGATGGCTTATTTTAAAGCACTGATCATTGATTTCCAAGGCTGCTGTTTTAGATTAGGAGTGAAAAGGGAAGAGGAGGAATAAAGGTAATTAAATCATGACTGGAGGCATTTAAGAAG
Organism: Numida meleagris; assembly: GCF_002078875.1. Taxonomy (NCBI): domain Eukaryota; kingdom Metazoa; phylum Chordata; class Aves; order Galliformes; family Numididae; genus Numida; species Numida meleagris. Next base: position 34,320,299 of record NC_034414.1, on the reverse strand, counting down.
TGCTGGAGAAAGACAGTCGTCTCTATAACCTGCCTGTCAAATTGCAGGAATGCAGATTCAAGTCTGGGGAATAAGTAATATTAATGAAAATGACACAAAATTTTACCCTGTATCAATCAAGATTAAAGGGTGTCTGGCACACGTGCTTGATATTTACATTTGTTTTCTTACTTTAATATTTTAAATTAAGATAGCAAACACTGACCAGTGAAATTCATTCTTGGGATTATGATAGAATGTATTTCTCATTGTAATTTAGGAATATTTTTGGCCTTTAAAATCATAAAGCGCACTAAAAACTGCATGACTGAGATCTTTCAAAATAAACTTCATACGCATGCCTATGAAAATTTATGATTAGATCATCACTAATGAATCAATTGTAGTTAATTTTGTGTTAAACAAAAATACAACACAAACTGCCTATGTAATTTAATATATATGTGATTTGAAGTGATGGGACACTTCAGTTCAAAAAGTGTTGCCACTGGGTGCATGTGGCTGCATAAAATGTATTTCAGGTCATGGGGCTGTACATTGAGAAAGCATATTATTAAGAATAATTAATAAAAGCATGTGTGCTATTCCTCTTCTTTTAAAAAAGCCTGTTCACTTGCAGTCTATCACAGTTGCTGTAACTGTCCACTGGAGGGAGACATTATGCACACTTGTGTTACTTTTAAAATAAATGCTGCCCCCAGTCCTGCTCCCTGAAATCTACTGTTAAATGATAGCCTGAGTAGAACTTCATAATATTGACCTGATTTCTGAGTAGTCAAATCTTGGAGTAGCTCAGAGCATGAAATATTTACCAGAGGTGACTTACTGAAATGTCCACCTCTTTAGAGAGGGTGAACCTCCAGAGTGGAATGCAGTGGATAATCTTTGCCATGATAGTTCCCTAAGCAACATGACCTGCAGCCTTAGTTGTTGGCAAACAGCAGGGGAGTCTGATATGCTGGTTTTTTTTAAAGAAAAAAACCAATGTGGAATATGGAGTAGGGTGGAGGTCCCATGGCCAAACCCTGTGAACATACTCTTTGATGAGTACTTCATTATACTGTTGGAACTGATAAGCTATGTTGTTTTTCTGCCCCAAGACAGTGTTTTTCCACCACTGTATCAAAAAAACTTGTTTTGAGTAAACTTTGCAAAGCAAAGGTACATTTGACTAGAGTCACTCAAGCTCCTCCTGAAAGTAAGAAAATAGTATAAAAATGGCTTAAGAGAGAAGGGGAAGGTTACTGTCAAAGTCAAGGGGGGGGGAAGATAAATCATTACAGACAAGTGAGGTTACCGCTGACTTCCAGGATGAGTCAGTGGACTGAGCCTCTCTTCCTGCTCCCCATAGGGTTACTTAGGAGGTAAGATTTACACACTTGGCTATGCCAAGTCCTTCCCCAGGAAACTTAGGAATCTCTATAGGGTTATCCCATGATTTAGCATGATTGTAGTTGGTCATATTAATGTTAACCTTACATGTTTTGCAGATCCTTAAGGGTGATCAAAGAGCTCATTTGATATGAGTAGATGAATTGGGCAATGTGTTACATGTGAATATATAATCATGATAATTTGTGTACTGAAGATGACTGGATTTATGGCGTTGAATTGGGCATCACTCAGAATCTAAGCTCGGCCCCTCCCCCAGCCTGAGAATATCTGAGGATAAGATGGAATGCAAGGGGGTTTATTTTCTGCCAAACTTTTCTGCCCATTTCATGCAACATAGGGTTACTGCTGAAGTGGTGTGAAGGGAAGGGATTATTTTGGGTTACTCACATGTCTATTGTGAAAATCTTTCACTAGCGTGAACAAAAATAGATAAAGCTTGAAACATCTCTGACACTGCAGCTGAGTACTGACTGAAAAGGTAAGATTGCCTTTTTTTTTAAATGACGCTAAAGATACAAATGTGAGATGACACAAATAAGTACATACATCTGTATAGACAAATCATTCAGGAAACATCATCAGGAAATTTCATGCCTATTTTCATTCGTTTGCTGCTGTTATTGAGGCAAGATATAAAATTTATTAAATTACCTGTTTTTTGACTCAGTAGTGCAAACTGTACATGTGATACCAAGGCTGAAATGGAAATTTTATTACATTGGTTATATTGCAAACAAATACTTTTTTTTTTTCAAATTGTTGCACTATTTTTAAATTGTAAATCTTTATAAATTAGGGATTTCTTTAGGGAGAGGAGGAGGAGTTAAGCAACTGGTTTATTGTTGTAACTGTATGTACCTCTTGTTGTAGCTGTATGCTGAAGGCTGTGTATCCAACCAGGCATATACTATGAGGGCGGCTTGGAAGGTTACACCTACTATTTTAATAAGTTGCCCCGTGATGTCAGATGTGAATGTTGTTGGTATGGCAGTAGAGATTGAACCTTCCTGCCAATATTCTGTTACTTTTTGTTGCTGTGTGACAGATGGCAGCAGAGAAGCAATCTGGCAAAATGATGTCTGACATGGAAGTGCGTATGAGGTAAAGGTGTGTTACTGAATTCCTCCATGTGGAAAAAATGGCACCCACTGACATTCATCAATGCTTGCTGAATGTTTCTGGAGAACAGACAGTGGATGTGAGCACGGTGAGATGGTGTGGTATGTTTCAGCAGTGGTGACAGTGATGTGAAAGACAAGCTGTGTTCTGGGTGGCCATGCACAGCTGCCACACCTTGAAATGAAGAGCATCTCAATCAGTTCATCCATGTGAATCAATGGATTAAGAGCAGGGAACTGTGTACGGAGCTGAGTATTGGGTTCAATGCATTGGAAATGATGGTGGTAGTGTTGGAAATAGCAAAGTTTGTGCCAGATGGGTCCTATGAATGCTCACACAGGGACAGAAAGAATACCATATACAAATTTTTCAGGACATGTTGAATCAATATAAGGCTGAAGGTGACAATTTCTTGGATCACATAGTTACCAGTGATGAGATATTGTGTTGCTGCTATAAGCTGGAGTCAAAATGGCAGTTCGTCAAATGGCAGCATGTGAATTTCCCTTTGAAGAACACATTCAAGATGGAGCCCTCAGTGGGTGAAGTGTGCGTTGTCTTTTGGATAGGATAGGATAGGATACGATAGGGGTGATCCTTCTGGTTTTCCTGGAACCCAGGCACACCATCAACTCTAACTACTGCATCACAACCTTTCTTTTGTATCACAGTAGTGCCAGGCCCCATACCAGTTTGAAGACCATGGAGCACATTGCCAATCTTGGCTGGACTGTCCTACCACATCCACCTAATAGTCTGGATTTTGCACCTTCTGACTTCATCCATCTAGGCTGATGAAAGATGGACTGTGTGGACAGCATTTTCCTAGCAACAATGTCATCATAGCAGCTGTGGTACAGATGTTCATGGGCATGGCATACAGGCTCTTGTTCATCACTGGCAGAAATGCATGACTAATTGTGGTGACTATGTTGAAAAATAATTTTTTGTAGCTGAGAATTTGCTCTATCAAATAGTGTTATTGTGCTCTTTGTATCTGTTGTAGCTCCTATGGTAATAAACAGGAGACATTACTTTCAGAATCACCTACATATTTTAGATTTTATGATGAAGGTGATGAACTCAGAGTTTGCCTGGGACTTCTGTAAACTGTGACCCTAATTACATTTTCAAAAGGAGTGGAAAATGATAAAGTAGACTGCTCTGACCTATGCAGGTTTGTATTTCTTGGTACCACTAGACAGTCTCGCTCTCAAAAAAAGTGGCTTAAGGCCCTTATATCTAAGTTTTCCTTGTAGTGGCGGAGTTTGGCCATGTGATTCTATTATTCTGGGGATAGAGTGACTAAATCCTGTGCAACTCTGAGAAATTAACTCTGCTACACTGATTTATCATCATCATCACTGTCTATTAGTCAATTCTCTAACCATAGACCTAGAGACAAATAAAGTATTCCAGTAAGTGCAGTATTTTAAATTCCAGTTAAATTACATTCTGCTTTTTAAACTCAATTATTGTGAAATCAATTGTAAGATTTTTTTTCCTACCATGAAGTAAGGAAAAAAAAATCATGGCTCTAACCTCTAGCAGATGCTTTTTTTATGCTATTGTAAAAGATTCTCAAGGTCAACTACATTAATCTAAAAGTAGCAGGTATTAAAATGAACAGATTTAGAAATGCTTTCCATTTTAACGTGTATAATTAGTCTTGTATGCATGAAGCTTTCCAAGGTGCTTTTTTTTTCTTTGTCAGATTTAAGAGGATTCTCATAGTTATCTCTGGTTGAAGATGTTTGTATTATGAAGAGGAACTCTGGGGTTTCAGGATCTGTGATCCAATTACTAGCTGATGTTTTTTGCATCCTCATGCAAGACTCTGCAAATCATACTATGCATAGTTTATCCTTAATTTATTGAATTCCATCACAGAAAACACATGTTCTAAGAGGTCCTCAACCTATTCATTCATGATGAAGTGACTATGATGCTTCTTATCATTGTTTTGTGATTTTCTAGAGTATGTTAGGAACATAATGCACTGGCATTGAGTGTTTTATAGGAGAAAGGAAATCCCAATGTAACTACTAAACATTTTGTTAGATTGTTGATACATCAGCAGGGCAGAGGAGATTTCATTTTACCTATCAGCATATTATGCGTACTCAGAATTTTTGTGAAAGATGCAAACGAGCAACACAGATGAATTTTATTTAGATCTTCCTCCGTTGCTTCTCTATCTTTTGCATATTTGTGCCTTCCACTGGCAAATAATTTTCAATGTTGTACTAGGTCAGGTAGTGACTGGATCATTAGTAACAAGAGCCTCATGTGCCTTCCTGCAGGGGAAATTAACTGAAACTTCAACCTGCTAAAGTCAGCAATCAGTTGAAATAACAGAGCTTGCCAGTGACAGGAGGTGGCATTTTTCTAGGTCTCTGACAAGTGAGGTATATCTAAATTGCCAGAGAGAAAAAGAATTTATATCTGACAACCTAAAAACTGTGTTATATATATTTCTTTAAAATAATTCTTTTCTAGCCACTTCAAAGACAATATGCTTTTTGCACTGTACACCTTATAAATCTGAGTTCTTTCAGTGAATTTGTTCAGTTTGAGGGTGTTGTGGAAAGCAGATGTGTGTGTCTAGACTTTGCCATTAAAAAGCTTTTTTTGCTTCAAAAAAGTTAAGGATTCCCAAGCTCTTTTGCACTTTTACAATTGTAATATGGATATATATGTGACTGAGTATATAATGCTAATAACTGCATATTTTTTCATCTTAAGCTGTTACTTTGTCTCGTCATTAGTTAGCTGCTGAATCATAATTACAAAATGAATATCTGAAATGGGTCATCTGTTAAACAGAAAGGATTCTTCATTTTGAAGTCCATAATTTCTTTCATTATTTATTGGCTAAATGAAGGGGCGGAGACATTCTGAGGCAATAGCCATGCAAGAAGTGGCCCTGCTGATCTTGGAAGTTTCTTTCCAATGCCATAATTTCCCAGTCTGTCGTGCATCAACTACACATTATTATCCTCAGTCTGCATTTACTATGTACTTCCAGTGTGATGGCTTTGAGTACCAGTTGCCCTCTTACTTTGAATTCTTCCACTTAGTGGTCTTTTCCGTAGTTTCTTTGCTTTGCTTGCTTCTCTAGAAAACAATAGTTTTCTGTGTAGACTGAAATAGATGCTGAGAGCCTGTTAAATGAAGTAAAGTAAAGCCCTCTGCAACTTGCTTGTCTTTCAAAAAAGCTAATATAGCTGAATTTGTACCTTTTTTTTTAATTCACATTTTATTTGAGAGGGGCTCATTTTATGACTATTACTGATGCATTCTTCAGTTTGAAACAATGATCCTTTGAATGCTCCAGATGTACTGTCAGAGTTTTTGGGAATAGAAATAAAGGTTTTTGTAGCACATTATTTTAACCAGGGCCTTATTTATCGACCAGCAGTTCCATAACAGAAGACATGTAAGTGTAACGAGAATCCTTTAGGTGTGTATGCTGACATCAATTTAAGCACCTCTATACATCCTCATTTTCCTTTGAAGCAATTATTTAGAGAGCACTTGATTTCACAGGATGAAAGTATAATGTTTTGATAATAAACCATTAGATTTATTGAAATAATGAAAAATTGTTTATAAAGCCAATGAATATCTCATTTGGAAACTCCCAGTGAAAAATGGAAAAATGGTTAAAAAATGGTTAATGGAACTACCATGATGTTAATAAATGGTTAAAAAATGGTTAATTGAACTACCATGATGTGCATTTTGTTTCATTTATTTATTAACTCTGAAGTAATCCTTATTTTTTGTAGTACTGCATGTATATTTTTCATTACTACTCGATGTATGTTGAAGGATTTTTCTCAAAGTCACTGGTAGTAAATACTTGTTTTTATCTTGGTGATATGAACTGAATCTTATGGAAATTAGGTGTCATTACATCTTTGAAGATTTGGAAGTAAGTGACTTGCTGATAATTCTGCAAAGACTAGAATGAAGTCATCTGTTAGCTTAAGTGAGTTAGGTGATTAAATGCTTTTTGGGAATCCAGTCAATAGAACTTTGACTGTGTACTTTTCTGGAGCACTTAGTCAAATATTCATGCAGAAAGTCAGTAGTAAAGAGCTCTTGACACTGTTCATCCTTTTCTCTTCCTTTAGTGAAGAAAAAAAATAGAACAATCAGAACAAGAAGTGTTTTGGCCAGTGTATATTTTTCAGGATGTTAAACTTAATCTTTTTTACCCCTTTATCATTCTTAAGTCAAAGTGAGCTGGGCCTGGTAGCTCATCAATAATCTTGACATTCCTCTTGCTTCACTAGATCTGTTGCCTTACTGAAATTACAAGAAATGAAAATCTTATAATTAATTCCTTATATAGAAAAAGAAGTTTAATTTATGAAGCTTGTTCATTTTTTTTCCTGAAAATTGTAATTAATATTTTCTCTAGCAAGCTTTATTCTCTCAGAGGAATAAAGGATCAGGAAGTAATTCTAAGGTCAATGAATTCAGTCATCTGTAAATGAAGAATTTTCTCACAAACTTGTTGAGCTCCATTCACACTGAGCTGTCTTATGGGGGAAGAAAACCCAACAAACATTTACTTCCACAGACTGTTACAGAGTACCTTTGGTCTCATGCGTAGCTATCAGCTTCTGATTTTCTCAGAGTTGTTTTGTACAATTTCTTAGAGACAGTTTGTATGAAGTTCACTCCAAATATTCTTTGGTTTAAGTAACACATTGACTACCATTTACTTCTTGCAATAATAATGAAAATTAATTTGATCAATTTCACCTGTGCATGTTGGTTTGGAAAAGAAAAAAGTGGAAATTCACTTAAAAGCATGACAACAGAATGCTTAACTTTAGTTTCACAGAGCTCAGCACTTCTGATGCTAAGTCCAGAATGCATATTCAGGAGCTGAGAGACCATCTCTAAAGTTCTCTGCTAGTTCTGTGCTGCCTTAGTTGAGGGGAGCCCCCTTACATGGAGCACAGCTGAAAAACAAGTGAAGCAATTTCGTGGAGTATAAGGGAAACTAGAGAAATGAGCAGCACCTACCAGTGAAGTGTTTAACCCACTTTGAGGCTTTAACTTGGACTCTACACCAATTAAGTGCTCTAATATTCTATCTTTTGACCTTCAAGTCCTTATTTACCTTCTGTGTTTGATGGCATTTCTGCTTCTTTTAAATATCCCTACGGGGATGTAATCACATAACATATTCCACAGCAAAATGCATTGTTATTTCAAACTACGAGGTCATTAAAATACAGTCTACACTTCTGAACCTTGCCTGTTTAGCAACTTTCTATCTTCTGAAATTAACAGTAGTTTGTGGATAGTTTGCTATTATGGCCAAGATTTTAAAAAGAATACACTCTAAGTGGTAAAAAAGTAATCATGCTGTAGATATGTGTGGAGGCCAAAACATGAAAAACACCATCTGTGACCTAAACTGCATATGTTGGTTGGCCACTGAAAATGGAGGAAGGTTTTGATTTACTAGCCAGACAGCTTTCTCAATTTTCTTGTCAGGAAATATCTTTAAACTGCAATACAGTTATGACAGCTTGGATAACAGCATTTAGCTATACTCCAGCAGCTTTTAGTTTTTACATGCTGTGTGCCTAGGCCTGTCAGAGAGACCTGTGCCAGACACAACACTTCTAAAATATTTTTTTTCTTGCACTTGCTAAATGTGATGTTGTCTAGTCACTCAGGATAAGAACTTCACTTTTTTCCAAAGGTGTGGGCTTTGAAGTCCTTTTAATATTTATAATGACTGAACTAATGGTCTTTCATAACTGTTTAAAAAAAAAGAGTTGGAAAGCAATGTTCATCATGCAATAAAAACATCAGCAATATGTATGTACTGCCAGACTTTGAAAGTGGATAGACAACTTTTCTGTTTTTCAAATCAGCTTAATATATTTTAGTAACAGCATCTATTTGCTAATATATCTAAAAATAGTGTATTAATGAGTAAATAATGGTTCCTGCTTATCTTAATGAATAGTAAATATGCCGTGGCTCTGCTTGTAATTTTCAAATTGCAGTCTTATCTGTCTCAAATAACTTCACCAGTAATTGTTTTTACCTCACAGTTGTCCTTTGTTCAGATCTTTCATTAATGAGCTGAACATCTGTCACCGACTTTTACATTTTGTTTTCTGTCTGCGTCATGGTAGGTGATTATTTCCTTCTGCCATACTTTTGAGGTGTACTACTGGAGAGATTCCATGTATAATGGACATATTTCAGTGAGGAATGAATATATGATTTTACTTTGCAAAGAATATAACAGATAAAATCTACAGTTCTTTCTTTTGTCCACAGACAATTCAGTCAGCATACTGAATTCCTAGTCATTATTGTCTGCTTCCATGTGTCCTCTTTTACTTTTTATTACTAAAGCATTTTAGTTTGTTACTTCAATGTAAAAAAGAAATTACTTAATTCTGGATTTCAAAAGGTGTACTGCTGACATTGAATATCTCTGTAGTCTTTATAGTTACTAGTAAGTAACTATAGTAGTAAATTTTTTTTAAAAAATCTTCATGTAGAGAAAGTTTAAAAAACAAAGCCAAACAAACAAGAATCCGAGAAAACTCCATAAACACACAAACAAAAATCTTCTTCAGGAAAAGTACACTTTTCGAAGATATATGTTTAGGTATCTCTAGATTTTTGTTAAACGTTTTGACGTAACTCTAGAGTAAAAACAAAATTGTTCGGGTATTTTTGTTTGTTACTCTGAATGATTAGAACTACTTTGTGATAGTCCAGTGTTCTAAAACAGAAATTTTCTTTTTTTCCTGAGAGATGAAGGCAACTGTGGTCATCTCCATTATTTGCTTTCCAAATTGACACTGTATTGTGTGCATCTTTTTTTTCTGACTCCCACTGATGTCAAAGGCCTTATGGTTTACAGTTTAAACTAATCAGCAGCTAGTAAGCAGAGGTACTTATACAGACAACCTTTCTACAAAGTTTTGGAACGTATCATTCCTTATACTTACAAGGATAAACAGAAATTATTTCAGTCACTCCACAACCACGTTTTGTAACAGCAATACATTTTTATCAAGCTCACATTTTTTAGAAGATCATGGATATTCACTTAGTTTGAAGAAGATGGACAAGATGTTGCTTGTCTTCTCTCACCTCATTTGGCCTAGAGCTACATTATGACCTCCTGTACAATAGGAAGCTCAAACATATCCTTTTCTAAGCTGTTCTGGTGCCTATTCAGACTTTTCCCTCTTGTAATTTCCTTCAGGCTCTCATCAGACCTTCTTTTCATCCTCTTTCTCACATGGTAACATTGCTGTCAACTTTCCCCTATTTAAATTCCAAACAGCTTTCTAAAAAGAAACTTAAGTTGCTTTGCCAAGATCTGATTTAACCGTTTATCTCATTAGTTGTTGTGTTTTAACCTGGCAGGCAGCTAAACACCACTCAGCCTTTCACTCTTCACAGCTCTTTCTCTCCAAGCGGGATGACGGAGAGAACTGGAAAGAAAAGGTAGAACTCACAGGCTGAGATAAAGACTGTTTACTAAGACCAAAAAGGAAGAGGGAAATAGTAGTAATGATAATAACACGTCTATATATACACATTTGGTATGGAATATTCCTTTAGCCAGTTTAAGTCATCTGTCCTGCTTCTGTCCCCTCCCACATTCTTGTGCCCCCTCAGACTACTCACTTGCTGGGCAGTACGAAAAACAGAGAAACAAAAACATCTTTGGCTCTGTACAGCACTGCTCAGCAACAACTGAAACACTGGTATGTCAACATTGTTTTTCTCCTATAGCCAAAACATGCCATCGTACCAGACACTATGAAGAAAGTAAACTGTGTCCCAGCTGAAACCAGGACAGTTGTATGTTAGTCTTCCAGAGTAGACTGTTATCCTTAGACTGACAGATACAATTAAAACCTGAAAGTCAAGTGAATACATGAGACTGTACCCTGCAAGAAACACTTTTGATGTTTGACAAATCAGCCAGAAACTGTAAGCTGTAATAGAGAGACACCTCAAATAACCATGCTTGCCAAAAGTTAAACTTTCTTCTGGTCAACAGAGACTTTCCAGCTCATAATCATGTTTTAGGCTTGAGGCTTTATTTGCTTTCACCTATTATATTTACTGGGAAGGTGATAAAGACTTCCTGCAAGCTCTGCTGTAAATCTTAAATGGGAAAGTAATTTCCCCCCCTCTTCTTATTGTTTTGTTAATTATTTTATTACTATTTATTATTTAATTATTCAACTTATCCTAGTAGCTGACACACATTCATGAATTGAGAGGGCATACTGAAAACCTGAAACAATCTATAGCATATCAAAAAAGTAGCTATAGTTAGGTCCTTAGATGCTACTTCAACCAAATTGAACTCAGGAAAGTATTTGCTTCTGATATCTTGTACATGGAGATAGAGTATTCTTCTGAGCTCAGGTATTTTCTTAATCAGACCATTATCTAACATATTAAAATTTACCAAGATTTGGGCACCTACGTGACTCGCTTGGGGGAAATCTGATGTATGAGGGCTGCTCCTAAAGTAATGCCTCCTATGTTATTCTGTTGGCCCATGACGTCAGAAGTTGATGGTGGTGATATGGCAATAGAAGCTGAACCTTCCTGCCAAGATTCTGCTACATTTTGTTGCTGTGTGACAGATGGCAGCAGGGGGGCAGTCTGGCAAAATAGTGTCTGACTTGGAAGAGTGTATGAAGCAAAAGTGCGTTGTTGAATTCCTTTATGCAGAAAAAATGACACTTAATGACATTCACTGATGCTTGCTGAATGTTGATGGAGACCACACAGAGGATGTGAGCACAGTGGTGGTGTGGTGCGTGTCAGCAGTGGCAGCAGTGGGTAACCTCTGTTGGTGCAGAGTCTTGCGAGTGTGGCATACAAATCCTTGTTCTTCACTGGTGAATATGCATAGCTAATGGTGATGTTGAAATGTACTGATGTTGAATGTTGAATTATAGTGTTTTGTAGCTGAAGATTTGCTCTACCAAATAATGTTATTGTACTCTTTGTATCTGTTGAAGTTTCTATGGAAGTAAATAGGAGGTACAGCTTTCAGAGCAACTTTCATAGTTCTGTCTCACAGGAATACTTTACTTTGTCACTTTACTCTTCTTCCTTGGAGAGCATGTTAGCTTAGTAGAAGAGCTCATATTGCTTCTTGTTGCCTCTAGGTCTGTTTCTCTTAAGTCAAGTATGTATGCAATTCAGTGATTTTAAACTATGTCCTCAGAAGCTCCACAACAACATGGAAGAGGTTTCCAGCATAGCTAATCTGACATTTCCTTTAGCATTTTTCCTTTTAAGAGACTTTGCTTGGTCTCATGTACTCCTCAGTTAAAAGAGAATTCTGATAAATGTTCATTGTTCCTGGGATATTTATACTTCCAGGTATCATTTATGTTTAGAAGTGTGACTGCTTGACCATATATGCTATCATAATGTTTGAAGCTACCATAAGAAATAAATCACCCGTAGGGATGATAGTCCTCTAGAATTTTGCTGAAGATGCACTTTCAGCAGAAAATCCTAGCTAAATAAGCCTCTTTCTGAGCTACAGTGTTGTTAGTACTGTAACAAAATTACTCTTATATGCAGAATGGTTACATATTTTGCTAGTTGGATTTTCTTTTATATTTTCAAGGTTAAATGACAGATACAAGTGATCTGTTTTACATCCTACGCTACAAAATCTTACTGTTTCTAACACTGGTTTTTGCTAGAATGAAAGACTACTGTCATGTTTCCAGCTGTTTTCTAGCTGTCGGTGTCTTGAGTTATTAAAAACATCTCAGCAGTTTTTTATATCCATCACTCATGCCATCACTGGTAGTGGCCACACTTTGTTAGTCGCTCTTAAATTGTCTGTGATGCCTTGCTTGAATAACTCTTTCCTCAACTTTATGAATATCAGCTGGTCTGGATCCTGCACAAGAGGCAGCTTGCTTGCACCACATTTTATGAATATATTATCAGTATTTCTTAGTATTTACAGTATGGTTAAAACTAATGTCACAGATTCTTAGACTGTTTTTGAGGCATTGGCTGTTTTCGAGAATTCTTTTTGAAACTGGTAAGTTTGATTTAAGAGCAAAATTATCCTAACTCTATGCAGCTTACATGCGTGTCTTTCTGCCTCTGCTGCTCTGCATCTCCTGATCATTTCTAGCACAATTACAACAACCTTTGTGATGTACAGTAAGTGAATAAACATATAAATCAAAACACATACTCACTTGATTAATTATGAGACCACTGTTTTTTTTTTTAGTAGCCTCAAGGATAAACTATTTGACGGTACAATGCATTTTCATCTAAAGTCTGATTCTGTGGATACTCTGGTTTACTATATTGAATTGTACACAGTAGACCAATGAAAGCAATCTGATTGATCTATCTTGTTATGGTTTAGATGACTTCTAACACTCTAGCTATGAAATAAGCTAACTGAAAAATCAAAGTTTTAGTGACCTCTGAGGACTCTTCATCAGGTAGATTGGTCGAAACCATGGTATTTTAAATTTAGATAGCAGTACATCCACAATACATTGAACTTAACAAGCATTGACTATTTTTGAATAGCCTCCATCCTTTTGTTGAATGTGGAGCCTATTAAGGAAAAGGCTTCAAGTAGTTGGGAGCAAGCCTTTAACAGTTTAAATAGTGTTTGCATACTAAAATCTTCAGAGAGGCTACACACCTGCAAAAACTAATTTGTCAGTGTTCCAAGTTTACTGTAGCTACATGTGATGGCGGCCTTGTATTTTGATAGCTTCTCAGTTTGTATAATGTGGATCTGCACCTACAGAGTTGAGAAGACCATTGTCCCGTGGTCGACTCAACTATAAAGATTTGTCTGGATTGTTCAATTTTATTGTTCCTTTCTGATCAAAGGATTTGTATTTATATTATTTCAGATATTATTTTCTGCATATTTAGAAATAAAGCATGTGAATCGGAGCCATAAGCTCATTTAAAATAATCAGAAACAAATTTAACTATTTAAATTTATTGTGTGCTTGTTGTGAAGTTGTCAGAACACTTCAGTTGCAAGTACTTGAAATCAGCACAGAGACATACTATTAAGTATTTGCTTTGTGAAGAGATGGTAAAAAATAATTATTGAAAGTTTTAGGGGTCTTACTCAGAGCTGAAAATGTAAAGATGCTTATTTCAAACACAACTTCAAAATATTTTTGCCAAAGGAATAATTCCCAAAGTTACCAATTCTCTTAATAAGTCTCACTCACTGGTTAAATGAAGTCCATCAAAGAACTATGAGGACAAGGAAGGGATAGTTATTTCACTTACATGCAGACAATATAGTCAAACTGCCCTATTCTTCATAACAGGTTACTTGGTGTAGAGGTTACTGGCCTTACACCATTAATGTTTCCTGAATTTATTATTTATTTTGTTCTGAAAATGTTGATAATTAAAAAAAAAATAAATAAAGTGAAACCTCACATAGAACCATAGAATGGCTTAAAGATCATCTAGTTCCAACCCCCTGCCATGGGTAGAGCTCCCACCCACTAGACCAGGCTGCCCAGGGCCCCATCAAGTCTGGTCTTGAACATCTCCAGGGATGGGGCATCCGCAGCTTTTCTGGGCAACCTGTGGCAGTGCCTCATCATCCTCTGAGTAAATAAATATCACGGTACACTTTTTTTTTTTTATCTAATAGTTTAATTAAGTCTTTCCCATATTACCTCTTTAAGAGAAGCCTGAAATTTCAACTATATTTAAATATAATCTAAGCTAAGAAAACACCAATGGCTTACCTGGGCCATACTGAAGTGTTCACCCTACTCCAGCTTTCCATCTCAAGCAAAGGTCACTAGGAAATATTAGTGGAAACTTGAGAAAAACAGATGGAAACTTCCCCTCCAGCATCTGGCAATCAGGGCTTTTTTGCTAGATATAGTGTTTCCATTGCTCTTGATAGATCTGTTTGATAGGTTTTGGTTGAACTTTCTTCCATAAATTTTTTTACATCCTTTTTGAGGACTCTGGGCAGTTAAAAAGCCCTGTAACAACGAGTTCCATATTCTAACTATAGTTTATACAAGAAAGTATTGCTTTCTGTTTCAATTATGCTGTCAAAGGCTTAGGTCTCTGTTTATTTTTTTTTTTTCTGTATTTTAAGAAGGTAGTGAATTCTCAGGCATCTTTTAATATAAATTTCTGAGACAAATATGTATTAAATGTATTTATCCAAACAAACTTCTATAATATTATCTGGTTCAAAAATAAAAAAAGTACTAAATTTATGCAAGGAGGGCAATTTTATAATTTCTGTGACATAAAATTAGCTACCAATTTACTTGTTAAACCTCATCAAATTCAATTTTATCTATGAAAAATAAATGCTGCAATTTAGGAAGGATGGCTTTCTTTTCTCACACACATCTGTTTGTGAGCTTGAATCTATTGAATCTGTGCTTTAGCAGCAAAACTGGTAGCCTACTGCTAGGGATGTCCATAATTTTACTTGATTTATAAAAGTTTTAAATTTAAAAAGTCTCTACTTTAGCTAAATAATGCAAAAATCAATATATTCATGAGAAATATGGAATTAAAATGATTTAATCAATGCATCTGCCCTACCCTCACTTTTCTTGTGTGTGTGTGAGACAAAGATAAAACAGCTTTACTTGAATCATTAGGTTATGCTGCATTTCTCCTCCTTGACAAAGCAGTTTCTAGTAGTTGGTGGTTTTTTTAAAAAAAAAAACAACAAAACTTCCCAGGCTGGTTGTAGCAGAAATCCTCTTGCAAATAAAGATACCTTTAGAACCACTCGGATGTGGTCATCTGTCTGGAAATGCTCATTCCTAGAATATTCCTCAGAATCTGACCCTCCATTTGCAACTAACCTGCTTCTAAACCTTGTGTACTTTGGAAATTGCCTGCAAAAGGAAAGTTAACTTATCCTATCAGTTGCACCTTCATGAAGAGGTGATGAATGGTGATGCAGACAAAGCATACCTATTTTACCTGAAGCAGAGGAGTCCAAGCACGAAGACTGCTTGCAACAATAGCTTTGGGAGGATTAAGTTTTCCCTGCTCAGTTCAATTAGAGTAGTAACTGAAAAGCCTTTTGATTATTCAAATGACAGATTAGCCATTTTCCTGCTAATCAGAACATTCAAAGAGAAAAAGAATAATGATAGCTCGTAGATTTGAACTCAGAATGTGTATAGAAGGAAGAATTAAGTTGCTTGATGGAGATCTGCGAAATTGGTTGTTTGGTGTCTGTAGTTGATAAAGAATGTGTTTATGAGGACTTGGAAAGCAACTGCTGATGCTTTTGTCTGTAAGTTACTGCATAATTTCTGCAGTAAAGAAACATTCTTCTGTTAGGAAGAATCATATAGTTTTTCTGATGTTAAATTTTGGTTCTATAAAACTGGTTTGAGAACTGTGAACTACCATTTTCATTTTTTTCCATATGTTATTCTTCTTTACTCCACAATCAAGTGAATGAAGCCTGAAATGTTTAGTGCTGTGTTTTTAAAAGTGCTTTCTGGTGAAAATACCTGTAGTCTGAGCATGACTTATCAAAGGGACTGTGAATGGGGAAGGTGAAGGATAGTGAAATTCCAGACTGTGTTATTATTTGAAGGAGTTGTATGAGTCTTACAGATCCCATTTAGAATGTTTCTCTTAGAAAGTAAGTTATTTTTTTCCTGATTGAGAGTGAGCTACTTAACATTGAGGGTTTAGTTTTGAAAACATTTTACTTGCAAGAAGAAATATTGAGAGTCCATCCACCTTGAAAACAAATGCTTTTCACTCTAATTTTTTACCGAAAACAGAAATTTAAAGATCTGTCATAACATATAACTCTGCCAATATGTACGGCTGTAGCTGTTTGACTTCACCTTGTATAGAGGAGTCTAACATTTACATAAAAAGAATATAATCAGACACATAAGAAGGCTAAAGCTACATAGAACAGAATGAAAGAAACCATTCAAAACCAAGACTATGAACATATACCACCAGGGATATTAATCGTTGTGTTTGCAAAAGCCACATCTACAGCATGTGCTTATTTCTTAGAAGTTTGCTGTTAACTGTAAACATTGAAATACATGTTTCCATATGTTTATACCTTTCCATAATATTTTAAATATTAGATAATTTCTGAGGCAATTAAATGAATTAAAGTGGCCTAATCCAATGGGGTGAAGTAAGCTGGTTTCTAAATCCTGAAAAGAACTGGACACTGGGAATTGAATAATGTTTTCAGTTAATGTATTATTGACTATTTTTCATCAAAAGAGATAAAACTAAACAACTAAATCAATTAAAATACAGAATGGGGTGGAAAAATTGTAGCTTGGTGCTCAAACTCATCTGTAATTACTTTCAGGATGCACAGTTTTCCTATGATAGAATCAAATACTCAGGGAACAATAAAAAAGTCAATCTTGAATCTTACGATAGGCATGTCATTTTAAATATTAAGCACAAAATCATTTCTGAAATGAGCCTTTTTCCATTCTCCCTGTCCCCAGAATTGTAATGAAAAGAGAATTACATCCGCCTTCTTCTTTGAAATAAGATATGTTTTTAAGTTTCATTTTATTAATTTGTAACTTCCAATAGATAAGCAATTACATTGTGCTCTTAGATGGCATGGACTTATATTTTTTCCATGTAAATCCCCAAAGACAAAGTTGAGGGCCTGCTTGTATGTATGTATGTGTGCCTATGTGTGTCAAGCTATGGTAAACTAGTTATGAGAGTTAAAGCAACAAATTACATAGTGATGTACATTCTCTGCTGGATCATTCTGTGCTACCAGAGTTTGTTCAATTTTATTTAGGGAGCCCTTTTAAAACCTCCAATAGAAATCAGTGCACTACTGAAACAGATTTGCGGAGAATGCTTCAAGTTGAAATCTATTCCTCAAATCTTGTTTTAAACTGATTTTACTTTATTTTTTTCCCCGTCCTCAGGCTTTCATTGCAAATTCTGGATGAACTCTTATAAGAGATGCCAGATGTTCAGAAATATTAATATTGCAAAGACGTGTAACTCTCCTGCTGTGGTGCAAAGACATATAGAGAAAAACCAATGAACAATGCAGCTAAAACCTTTAGGTTCATTTAAGTTTAATTTGCTCAGAATTTTATGATTTTACAAAAGAAAACAGTAGACAACGGCATCTTTTTTTTTTTTTTTTTTTTTTTTTTTTACATTTTCTTTTCATGTCTACAGGTATTTTGGACTTCTAAGGCGTAATGCATTGGGTTAGGTTACTCACATGAGCCTTCCTTAAGCCACTGGAACTAATGGTAAGGAAGGAACATTCACACGAATGTATGTGAGTCACCAAGTAGGTCCGTATCTTTATTCATATTGCAGCAATCAGCAATTCATGTTTTTAGTGCCATATGGACAGCCAAAGCAAATCATCCTTGAGATATCATTCATTAAAGAAGACATTAGCAAAAAGGACTTTCAGGTGATACTGTAAGAGCTTTTATATATCATGGCTTTGATTATTTTTTTTCTGTCCTTGGCAGCATGAGAGACTATTACAACTGAACATGTTCTTTTTCTTTGTTTCTTCATTTCCCCCCCAAATCTGGCACCAAAGATGTTCTCAGTTTCTCTCTTGTTAACATCAGTTAATCATCAGTGCTATGAGTTCTTCTGTTTTCAGAAAACAATTAGTTGTGAGAAGAAAGATAATATTTTGTATTCACACAGGCTACATTGTGACATATTCAGTCCACTTTGTAAAGAACTGTTTTACCTATAGCTCTTGGATTAGTCCCAAATTTAGGCAATACTGACATCCCCTTTGCCAGTTCAATCTTAACCAGCCTGCATTCTAACAAACATGCAAATAAAAACATCCAGTTAAAAAGAATTTCACTGTAAGCATACATCCTTAAAAAGAATTTTGTTTTATAGTGACAAATATCTTATGTTTCAGAAAAATGCAATTTCCTTCAATAAATAATCAGAAATGAACCACCTTTTCCGTGAAGAGGTATTTACTGAGGATGCCACTGTTTCTCTCTATTAGTTAATGTGTAACCTAGGCTTTCAAGGGACATGAAATTTCAGCAAAGAAAGAAATGGTAATTTCAGTGGTATCAAAAGTTGTTGGAAACAACTATTCAAAAATGTGGAATATGTAGAATGACAGTCCTTTTTCTTTGCTGAAGTTGAAATGCAACAACAAGGAGCCTGATCAGAGCTAATTACTCTAAAGATGTATTGTCAGGAACTCTTGAAGGAGGTTGTTCTGAAACATGAAAAACAGGAAGAAATGATTAATTTCTTCAGCAATAGGAATGTGGGTATTGGTGAGAATATTAATAAAGGATTTAATCTGTATCCAATTAGGCTTTTAAACTGTTTATTTTTAACATTTATTATGTGGATTAAAACGTAGCTAACTGAAATTATCTCTTTTCTATTCTGTGAATAATGACAGATGCCATTGCTATACAACAGAAATTACTCAGATCACAGTTGCTCTGATGCTATTGTACTCAAGCATTTTTGATGCATTAATAGAAAAGAACAATGCTTCCATCCGTCTGGATTGTGTATTAGACTAACAGCTAAATGTTTCTTCCACTAATCACGTTTTTAGAAACAATACCAGGCAAAATATAAAGACTGAAATATAAGAAAGAGGACAGTGAGCTTCAGAGAAGCTGCACTCTACTTAGGCAGCTAAAGAGCTTTGTGTCTCTTGAAACTAGGGTATGATAAATGACAAAATGAAAAGCCATGTTAGAAAATGTGAAATTTCGTATCTTCCATGAAGACAGCAAAACATTAACACAAGGAGGGCACATGCATTCTAAGATACTGAATTAACCCCCCAAAAGAGCCAAAATAGGTTTAAAGCAAACAATTTTTAGCAAGGGTAGATGTTGAAATGAGACCTGTAGTCTTCATTATTACGTCTTCAAAGACATTAAGAATCTCATGGATATGTCTCAAGTTCGTGATTTTTTTTTTTTTTACTTTATCAGCAAAACACCTTCAAATGTTAAAGAAGTGAAAAACAGCTCTGGAAATAAATAATATCTAGTATTAGATAACATCAGGTGGACCGTATGTCTCTATGTGCATGTAATCATTATTAAATAATTAAAATTCTGATAATTGTTATTACCACAGTGGTAACTGAAGTAAAAATAAAAGTATATTTTTAATGTCATGAGAAGGCTCCCATTCATTTTTACAGTTTGTATTATTGTATTTTTACATTTTTACAATTTGTATTACTGTATCTAAGAATAATAAATATAATGTTTTTCCCCAAACACAAACTACCAGTATATTCCTACTTATACATTACCTGGGGAAAAAAAAACAAAACAGCAAAAACAAACAATCATGTAGGAAGAGAGTATTTTCTGATTTATCTACTTGTCATGCTGGTGAAAACTATTTTCCACTTTTTTTTTCTTCTGAAAACCAAACAGTTTCTAGAAGATAACTCTCGTCTATAGAAAGGAAACAACTATGCCCCAGATATAATGAAGAGAGTTGGGTTAAAATCTTCATGAAATCACCATAAAATAAAAAAGACAGTGTATCCTACTTGTTGGTTCTAGTGGTAAGTCTGTAGTTAAGATATTAACCTGCCAAAAACCGTATAGTTTTATTTGAAAACTTACCCAGTAATGAGACCATAGATGGAAGTGTACATAGCTTGTTAAGGATCGGTTTAAAATACTTGAAAATTACTTAGATGGATCAGTTTAAAATATTTTTAGTCATGTATGCAATTTTTTTTTATCTCAATTGTAGACTCAGATTGAGAATTTCAAGTCATGACTTCTGAAGACAAGGATTTCTATCAGTTAATTTCTACTTCTAGGTACAAACTTCCCATTCAAACTCTTACTACTTCTTTTATTTTTCTTATTGTGCTTGGAGTGAACTTTAAACCATTTTTAAGTAAGTTTTCCAGTGAACAAAATAACATGCAAAGTATGAATCTCTAGAATCAGTAGAAGTGAAAACCACTGTATAAGATGATCTTGTTTTAAATCATTCTCAATCTTATGAAGATCTATGCCAGTAGAGTTCTGTGTATGTGTAAACTACGAAAATACCACTAGATGGTGCTCAAGAACACATATAGTTCCTTGGATTTGTTAATCAAGTAGGCTGAAAGACGCTAAGGATTACATTTACCACGCTGTTTCATTGTTTATAACGTCATCTTTTCCATGGTAAATTACAGAAATTACTGCAGAATTCCCGGGATCCTAGTAAGGTAGGAGAATTAAATCTTCTGGGAACCAGCACAAAATATACAGTAAGTTTCAAAGAGATAGACATACAGTTAAAGATACATTTGATTATGGGGGTGGATGAAGTTCGCTCAATTCCTGAGGTAAATATCTGCTTGATATAAGGTCATTCCTGTGTTTTAGGTCACAAAGAGTCCTTTCCAAATGGTATCTGTACAGGCACATATGCAAGATGCATTTTTTTTTTTTTTTGAAACAACGAGCAAGACATATGGGACCCTCCAGTAACGTCCACAGAAGAAATCTGATATATAGCCCTTGTTTCATGAACTCTCTCTATATGAGACAACAACAGTTCCACTCCTGTAACACTACAGAGGTTCTGAGTCATAGCCACTACATTTCTTAGTGCTCTAATCATGAGGTTATGGAAAACATTTGTTTTCTTTCTGGCTCCCAGCAAACCTATGAAATGTAAGAACTCCAAGAGGAATTTTCTTGCATTGCAGTGGTCTTAGTATTTAGGGAATTTTGTCAGCTGGGAGAGATAACTGGGTAATAGAAAGTAGAAGGGGATTTAGTTTCATCATATGTTTAATCTCAAAGTTATTGTATGTGACAATCACCAGGTTTAAACTGAAAGCACTTGCTCTAACTTCATAGTGTCTGGGCTCTACTGATTAGATTTATTCTGAGAGCACCTACCTTGTTAAGCTGAAGAGGGCCATGAGCTGAGAAAAATTAGACTGCTTAGGAGAGAATTTGCATTGGACAAAACTGATGTGTATTGTTAGGAATATGGAGAGTAATAAGGTCAAATCTGAGTTACTGATGGAACATCAGTTACAATTTATTTATATATGTATTTACATAGGCGTCTCTTTCTACTTAAGTCCTGCCTAGCTATTCAGATACTTCTTTTTGAAAATTCGCCATGTATAGATTACAGTGAAATGGCTGTGTTAAACAGTTTTCTAGCTCTGTAAAGAATGATGGAGGTATTACTCATCCTTTCTGCAGAAAACAGTTATTGACTAACTTTCACTGCAGAAACAGAACTCAGTTCAGATTCCTCAGTGAAAAACTTGCTCCATTTTGGACAGAAAAATCTAAAGAAATTTAGAATGGATAATGAACAGCCTTTGAAAGAAAAAAAAAAGAACATCATTTTATTTTCTATGTGGAGAACGTTCTGGCTTGAAAAAAGGGAGAAGAATGAAAAGCTTCTTTGATTGATTATATAATTAATAGAATCACACTAAAGTGTGCTAAGTGCTTTAAAATTGAGTTGGAAAACTTAATTCAAAATTGGTATAAACACTGAATATAGCAGTAAGTGAAAAATGCATCTTCAGACTCATTCCAAAATTCTATATAGAAAAGCCCAAACCATGTTATATTGTACTATACTGCAAACAAGAGTTATGCTCTGTAAATTTCTTTATTTCTATGTACTGTAGATTTCTCAGAATGGCATTACTACACAGTAGCTACTATACTATGTAAATTAGATTTTATTAGATCCAGAGTACTTCATGACTATAAGTCTAGGAAAGTTTTCTAGTGAAATGGCCATTTGAAAGAGACTTGGTCTTATTCAGTTTCCCAGTGCCTTACATATTTTCTTGCTAAGTCATTCAAAATGGTGGTAATACTTGCTGAAGTTAGTAGTGTTGTGAAATTACCTCAGAATTTGGAAAGACAAAGCATGTTAAAATGATCATGACATGAAGATGTCAAATTTGCTGCAAAGTTGCTATAGTATACTTCCAGTAAGAGTGAAGAAAAATCTCTTATTCTGTTATCAGGAAGTATATCTGAAGTAAAAGGCAGCCTCTTTTCATAGTTGCAGTACACAAATCAATATTATTGTTCTACACAGTGTGCCAAAATGAATAGCAGTAACACTTGCTTCCTATTGCTTGTGCAATTTCTTCAGGGCTATTTTCAAGCTCCAGTGCTCTTCAGTATAGGAAGATGAGTAAGATGTCAATGGAATAGATTTAGTATTTTCAGGGTCTGTGTCATTTATAATATTTGCCAATTCTTGATTAAGCAGATTGACATGACTAGGCTCTCAAGGTCAGTTAAATTAGATAACGATGTGAACAAAGGTGATGAAGCCTTTCTCAAAGATAATGTGTAAGCACTTTGAAAATGCTTCACCTGATGTTTAAAAGTACAAATCTCAGGAATAGTGTGAAAAGGTTGGATGCAGCACAGCCTGTATACTGCATCCAGGCAAAATGGAATAATTCAATCCAAATGGATATATATGGGGAAAAAAAAAAAGACTTAGCTGTTTGATAGTAAAGTTGGGAAGCTACTACTGCAGTACCACCATGCACAATAGTCCCTTCAGCTTTTGTAAATTAGGAAGGCCATGGCTGTGTCCTTTTGCTTTGAAGATAAAAATCTGAGTAACAATTCATTGCACCTGGACTTAGGTAACATGATAAGAAGCAATTTCCCCTGAATCATTTCAAAACTGTACAAAGTATGTCATTTCTGGTCAGGTATAGCCTCTATCGAAGGGAAGTGTTGCATCCAGTTCTGAATACATTTCAGTTCTGGCTTATTCTTTTGTTCTTTTCTGCAGCATTCTGTGTGTGTATATTTCCACTGAGTGCTATAAAAGTGTTGCTGTATTTCACCCTGAAAGGATAACTGTTCTTTAGCTGTGACTTGAGAATACTTCATTTGGGTACTCAGCTACTTCATCAGGAAATGATGGAATGTTAATGCTTAAATTTAAATGTCCAGAACAGTTAAAGAATTGCAACCAAGCAACTGTTGTGTGGGCAGTCTAGTAACTGATAATAGCGCAGAGTATTGATTTTTTTTTTCCATGTAGTAACGTAGTTCGTATAAATTACAGTTCATATAAATTACACGATTCCACCCTGTATCCTTATGACTGGGCATTCTATAATCACAGGAACATACATTAACAGTCAAGCATCTAAAAAGAAAGATGATTAGCCTCCAAATAATATGTTCATTTCATGTAAAGAAGATGTTCAGACAGACTAAAATACCAGCATGTGTGAGTTCAGGATATGAATAACGATGGCTGTGGAGGGAGAAATGTAACATATCAGAAAGCAGCAAGGGAGGCAATGGCATAGACTGGCATAATATGGGGCCATAATCCTTGCTTTATGCTTTATTACAATTTTCTAATTAGCTGAGTGCTGGAAAGCACCCTGGTTTAGTGTGTTCGCAGCACAATTTGCTGTTGCTGATGGGTTTTAGAATATAGAGACAATCATGCCATATTGAGAGTGGTATGGACAAACAGAGCAAAACCACCTATGTAACCTTTTAATAATTAATTTTTTCTGCTTTTCTAAAATGCTTTCCAAGTATTACAGACAAGACATTGTTCAGGTCTTGAGTGTTAAAAAGTGTTAATGGTTTACATACTGTTTATAGAAAAATCTTAATTGAAGGAATATTTTGAAAATGACATTGGTATCTTCCCTTCTTAGTCCCCATGTAAACCTGTAAGTCCTCTGCTTGAATGGCTTGAGGATAGTTAATATATTATGTAAATTAAGAAAAAAACCAATTCTTTATAGTTACTGATATCTCCTGAATTTACAAAGATTGAATCAATGTGCTTATTGCACACTGAAAAGTTCTTAGTGAGTCACATCAGCAAAATCCTTTTTCACTCTTTTCTCTTTTGCATAAGGTTTTTATTTCTCTGTTATTTTCTGTTCCTTATTGATAGTACAACTCTGAGAGAAACATCAGACAGGTAGAAACCTCAGGTCATGTAAATTACCAAGTTTCTCTAAAACCATGTACTGATGTATACCAAGTAAAGATCTGGCTGTAGAGTTACTAATAATTGACTGCTGTTGTACAGGTGACAGAACTCAAAACACGGCAGAGGGTTTTGTTTACAAAGCAAAATGAAAGATGAGAGGAAATAGCAATTAAATACTCTCTCAAGTTTCTTCTTTAGATAATGAGAAGAATAGCAACTCTGGATTCAACTGAGTCAGATCTACTAGGTGTCTGAAGTGCTATTTAAATGTAGTTGAGGCAATTGGCAGTCTTCTGTCCAGACTGTATCGTTCTTGGGTATTATCTAACATACGAATTACATTATCTACGTATTGCCAATAACTTTTGTAGGATTTCAGGGAATATTTTAAGCACTCAAAAGGCAAAGAGTGAGGGATTATGTGCCTGTCTCTGCCAATGGAGGCTCAAACATACCTTCTGGCAGCTGTGGTAGATATGCAGATCAACAGATTGATGGTGATGGCATGGAGTTTCCACCTCACTGAATATCTGCTCTTTTACATGAACTGATTTAGAATTCAGAGCAAGAGAGCACAACTAAACTGTCAATGAAAACATACGTTAATACATAATAATGTCTTGAATGACAGGCTCTAACTGATATCTCTTATTTGTGTTTGGCACTGGGGCACAGCTTGTCCACATTGCCTACACCACTTTCCTAGCATGCCCTTCTGCAGCTGAGAAGGAGAAAAAAAAAAAAAAAAGAAATACTATCTTTTCAGTTTGGAAAGATGAATTGTTCCAGCAAATAGAAATGGAGCAAATTAAGTTTTGTGTAGGCAAACAAACAAAATATAAAAGTCATAACAAATTAAAACTAGTGTCTTGTAGATTAAAAGGGAAAAAAACATCAACTAACTGCACCCTCAAAATAAAAAGAATAAGTGAGAAAACATAAAACTTCTTGGAAACTCTTTAGCACAATGACACCTTCCTTGAAATTTCTTTTTTGCCGTATTCTTTCTGCAAGAAAATAAGAGCTCCATAATAACACTGAATAAAGGAAAAGAGAGGAATTTATGAGTACAGAAGACTATTGATGTTCTTTTGCTCTTCTAATGTCATCTTGTTGCCTGGTCATTCAGTATTGTCAGCTACTTCTCCAATGCCTCATAATCAACTTTTCCTTTTACTAACTTTTGCTTATGCATATTTTGATCTATAGGTGTTTGAGTACTGATTTCTGTAGAACTTTGTAGGCAATAACTCATTCATATGAACACTAACCACTTTTACCCTTCTATTCTACTTTCAAATGAATTACAATTCCATGAAATTACCTTCCCTCTACTATCATAAGATTAATGATTATTCTACAAGAGATCACTTTGATAAGGAATCTTGTCATAAGCCATTTCGTTGTATAAATAAACAATGTAAATCTAATTATGTTACATTAAATTCTTGTTCAGTACCTTAACAAATTTTTTTTCTGTAGAAGTCGTGAGATTCCTCCATCAGTATTTATCCACTTAGAAAATAAGTTTAGTTTGTATTAAAGTTTTTCCTCATTTGATGGGTGCAGATGTCATGTTTCTTAGTCTGTTATTACATGGTTACCACTCAGAGCACTGCTAAAAATTATAATAATAAAAAAAATCACATTTCTTACCTTGATGAAACGAACTAATTCAAAACTTCACCTATTTCTTTAGAACTTGCAGGTGAATAGCACCTATTCTTAGCCTGTGTTTATGTTTTGTTCAACTTTCTTCATCTAGTTGCAACTGATGTTTTTTCAAGGAGGATGTTGTAACGCGGTCTTTTACATTGTTAACTGCTCATCTGGTTTCTTTCATGTGTTCCTGATGTAATATACATAATTCATACAAGTGTAAGAGAAATTTCAAATAAATATATAAATATTGTTCTACACATAATTTACACTATTAACTGTTCCTTTTAATTTTCTTTTAGCAGATTCCCTAATTTTGTCTGCAGCTTGCCTTTTTGAAGTAAATTATTACAATGGTTGATTTTTGAAGTTTTCTTTTACCAAAAGATGCTGTGTTTGAAAGTATTCTGGTCATTATTTTTGAAGGGATCAACACTGAAAAATTTTGAAAGAATCTCTGTGTACTTTTGAGGACAAAAATCAAGAACTGTTTCTTTTCTTACTGAATTGCTGATTGACTTTCTGAAGTCCCAGCCAAAACTGATCAACAGACTTTTCTGTCAGATGTTTAATCACAACTCCTTTTAGTGGTAAAAATCAATACTTACCTAACTAGCATATTTCAGTGTGAAGGGACATCTGTGAAACTCAGTGGAGTTTCCCAGTGTCTTATTCATCCCATTACATTCTTAATGCAGGGTTGGATTCTCCCATATTATTAGTTGCGGTCAGTGCTGATGGTTTTACAACTGGTTAAGTTACATGATTCCTGTAAAAGGTTAACTTGTTTTCCTACAGAAGCTTCCTGTTTTCTCTGAAAGTACAACCATTTTGTGGAGAATCCATCCATCAAGGTATTTTTATTAGATGTCCTATTCATCTTATGAGGCATATACTCTCCAGTAACCTTGTTTTTGGGCCATCTATCAAGATATGCTTTCTTCATATGCAGAAAAAAATGCTTTAAAAATGTTATCATATGTTTTTCGAAGTGCAGGTCAAGGTAGAATTAGGACAGTCTTGATCATGTATAAATCCTCACCTGAATGTATATACAGACCAGAATAATTTATAACTTGCATAGGTATGGATATTGCATTTAAGTACAAATATTGTTTCTCTTTCCAGTAACACAGCCAGCATCCCTGTTACTTGTGATAGTTAGAACTGCAAAGTTAAATGTTTCTAGGCTGAACTGTTGCAATTTCTGTGTGATGATACAGAGTTTTCTACTACTATTGATCCATCTTTATCTTCCTTCACTGCTATGACGAATACTATTTTTACCAGGACTTAAAGTTTTTTTACACTTACTTAATTCACTTACAACTTTATCTGTAGAAACCTTTGCATAGGTCTAGACCAACTACTGTATTTGCATGATATTTTGTTTGGGGTAAGATATGATGTCTATATCAGTACAGAACTGATAGACAAAATGACATCATAAACATTTCAATAGACTGTTTTCAGTATAGCACTGTGGGGTTTTTTTCCTTTAGGAGAAAGACGGAATTGGAAAAAATCTGATAGTGTGGTGAGTCAAACTACCATTAATGTTTATTTCTACGTGAGGATCTCACTTGTGACTGTCTCAGTTGCTGTAAAGAGCAGATTTCTTAAAAAATTTTTGATGACAGAAATTGCTGTGCATTTTGACAATTAATGTATTCTATGTAATGATAAATCATACATATTCTATTGTAAAAGTTTACCATGGTTGCTCTGAGTCTTTAAATGGATGGTATCCTTACCTTTGTTGATGTTGATGATGTTAATAACGCAAAGTGAAATATTTATAATACAGGCAAAGATGCTTGCTTATGTTAAAATATATCTTACTACTATCACATAAGCCATCACAATCTTGGAATGTATTATTTCAATTTACTAGACAGCATAATGTTACCTGAGGGAATGGCATGAAGCTGTGACAGAGCAGGGTCAGGTTGGATATCAGGAAAAGGTTCTTCACCAGAGACTGTTTCAGGCACTGAAACAGGCTCCTTGAGGAAGTGATCATTGCACCAAGCTGCTGGAGTTCAAGAATTGTCTGAACAATGCTCTCAGTCCTATGGTCTTATTTTTGGGTGGTCGTGTTTGGAGCCAGGAGCTTGACTGAATGATCTTATAGGTTCTTTCCAACTTGGGATATAATATGATTCTGTGATATATTTAATACAACACAAGAAAAGCATGTACCAAGTTAGAGGAAAATGTCAAAATGGCTAAGACATACATGACCATGCACAGAGTAAACAAGTTGATGAATGTTTAGATTATTTTATACTCAATGAATGCTACTGTGTTATCAGTTAAACTGATGCACTTCCTTTGACTATTTCTAGAGTAAGATTTTATCAAATGTGTATTTAAGAATACTTTTATAATTATGATCATAATGTAATGTAGCATGTCAACACCATCACCACAGTGTGATACTAAGCCATTATGAAGTGAAAGCCACTATGAAGGATTCTTAGCATCTACTTTATCCATCCTTATTCATAAAAACATATACCTGGTAAGCTTTTAAGACTGCCTTGCCTGCCTTGCCTGAAGTTTGATTATGATAAAAAAACAGTATCCATAAAAAAAAAAAAGCAGAATTAAAAAAAATACAAATCCCAGCACCTTGGCATAAGTGTGGAAATCCATACCAGTACTTACACTGAACAGATTATCAGTGCCTGGATAAAATAAATTTAATCTACTTGAACTGTCTAGAAACACAAACTGTAGTTCTACATCACTGTTTCAATAGTAAATATATATATATATATACTTGTCCTGCTTTCAGCTGGGACAGAGTTGATTTTTCCTTCATAGTGTCTGTTATGATGCCTTGTTTTGGCCTTAGAGGAAAAACATTGTTGATAACACACTAAAGTTTCAGTCATTGCTGAGCAGTGGGGGTAGGAGTAAGTGAATGACTACGGGGTGCTTTGCTGTCTGTTGGGTTAAATCACAGTACAGAATTCCAGAAATTGTTTTAAAATTATTTGAAAAGTAAACTTAATTCACAGAAAAAATCAAATAAATATGTTATAACTCCAAAAGCAAATATATTCAAATGTATATAAAATATCTACTTATGTGTTTGCTTCACTATTAAAATGTGTAACAATTAGCAAATATTTTAGAAGACTCTAAAGTCATGTTTGATGAATACAGTTGTAAACTCAATAAATAGATACAGAATGGAACATTTCCTGTATCCATAGGAATTTATTATTTTTATAATTTATCAGTAACACATACAAGAAAATAGAAAGAGAAGAAATGTTGAAAGACAGAAATTATGAAAATAACAATACTAGTATCAGAAGAACTCTTAATTTCACAGATTTAACTTCTTGTTTGTGCTTCCTTTGGTTTACTTGTTTAAGGGCATAAAAACAGTACCAGCTGATGAAATTTCTGTTCATGTGTTTCTGCTCTTGTTCTCACACCATCAGGATGGCCCCACTGGAGAAAAATGTAAGGAGACTCCTTAGTGAATGTCTTCCTTTCTCACAGAGGAATCACATAAATCCTAAAGAAGATTAAAATGTTTTGGGATATTTTCTCTTAGACAGCATATATGAAAATATCTTCTCCATGAAAAGCATACCTGAAACAGAATCAAGGTGTACATTTCTAGATTTTAAATAATGTGGTAATTATCTGGACACTGCAAATCATAATATGTAAGCACTACCATGTCAGTAAAGGGTGTCCTTAACTATAATGGAAACATAAATTCCTTTTATTCCAACAAATACTAGAAATTTTCAGTTTATTGAAATTCCCTTTCAATATATCAAATAGCCATAAAACTTTCTCTTTTCAGAAGTCTTTCTCTTTTCATGCATTTTAGTTTAGCGTGCATAATGCTTGTAAGTTGTATTCAGTGAAAATGAAAAGCTTTAGGTCTCTGAGACTCATTACTATGTAAATGAACTAACAAGCATGTGCACAGCAAAACAGGCTATAAAAAGTAAAATGTAGTTTAGTTTACCAATATTTTGTAAGTGTTTTAACAGCTTGAACAATTAAGTTTGGAACTATGGTGAATTGGATTTGTATGTGTGTGTTTTTATCTGTTTGATTGACTTTTTTTTCCTTTGTTTAGCTCTAATTACTTTTTTAGGTTACTTTCAAGTTGCAGATTTGCATTTACTAGGCATCATTATCTTTGCCATCGTATATGAGAAGATATCCATATCTCTAGTTGCTGAACTGTCAAGAACTGGCAAATAGAAAGTACACAAGCTTATTAAAATACAATTAAGTGTCCAAGAAGTCTGTGATTGGAAGAAAACACTTTTCCTGCTTTTCCCCATTTTGAGGGAAAGTTTTTAGGTATGGAGGGGTATGCTTTCTATCTAGCTGCAGATGGGAGTGAAACAACTTTGCTTGCTTCTGTAATACCCCATATTATGAGCTATTATGTCAAACATATATATGAGAACATGGGAACATGAGAACATATTTTCGTCATTCTGTGGTTAACAACACTGCAGGAGAAGTCTCAAAGATTTTAGGCGTTGCAGCAGTTAAGATGGCAGTTCCTCTCAGTGAACTGTAGGTGTTGATTTGAGATAGCTGTGTATGACTGAATCATTACTGAATAGGAAAATGAATATCTCATCATAGAGTAGACATTTGAAGTAGGCAAAATAAACTGTTTTCTACACTTCCTAATTTTGTTCTTCAAGCAGGGGATAACTAGCTTGGATAAAACATCTATATCACAGATATCTAAAAGCCAGTAAAATCTGTGTACCCTAATTTCCAGATCTCGTGGGAGCTTAGCTAGAAGTAGCACTAAGTTGCTTGTATGGACACAGTACTAGGCATGTGCCAAAGCAAAACTGTAGGGAGCTGACAACTCCAAAGCCAAGTAGTATTAGACACCTCTTGCCATGTGTGCGAGCAGGCATTTGTCTTTGCAGTACATTTAATTAATTCTGCTCTTCCCAGAGAAGGGGAACAAAGCTGGTGAGGGGTCTGGAGCACAAGTCTTATGGGGAGCAGCTGAGGGGACTGGGATTGTTTAGTCTGGAGAAGAGGAGGCTCGGGGAAGACCATATAGCTCTCATCAACTACCTGAAAGGAGGTTGTGGCCAGGTGGTTTTGGGCCTCTTCTTCTGCATAACTAGTGTTAGGACTAGAGGGAATGGCCTCATGTTGTGCCAGGAAAGGTTCAGGTTGGATATTTGGAAAAATTGCTTCTCTGAAAGAGTGGTCAGGCACTAGAATGGGCTGCCCAGGGAAGTGGTTGAGTCACTGTCCCTGGAGACATTCAAGAAACATGTAGATGTGGTACTACGGAACGTTGTTTAATGGGGAAATATATAGTAGGTGAATAGTTGGACTAGATTATCTTGGAGGACTTTTCCAACCTTAGTGATTCTATGACTCTATGTTCATTCTTGTAGATACCTATACAGGTTAAACAGACTAAGAATCAGTTGATAGATCTCAAAATACACGTGTCATACTCAGATTTTTCCAAATGCAGCTAAAATGTGGGTCTGTATTAAACCCATAATACTAGCTTCTATGACTGGATCATAGATTCATGCAATGGCAAGCATAGCAATGATAAAACATAGCATACAAAACAACATGAAAAATTTGATGGACTGAAATAACCAAAAATGTTTTAAAAATCAAATGTAAAGTTATACAACAAAGCATGATAACTATGTCACATCTACTACTTCTGAAAAACAGGGATCCAATTCAATGTGAAAAAAAAAGAACAACAATTCGATCTGTAACAAAATGGAATAACATCATATTGTTGGTGCAGAGACTTGTGAGTAAGGATGGGAGTATTTATCATGGTAGATTGGGAAGCCTACAGTAAAACGCTTTATATAGCACAGACATTTGCGTTTTAATGTGGTAACTAGCAGCAGAAGTACAGAGAATTAAAGAAATATTTGACAATAAGAAATACAAAGAAACCACTCTCAAAAAGAATTTTGAGATTTGACATGATTATAGTGTGTGTGGGTGAGAAAGTAGAATACCAAAGGACCCTCTAGTTTAACTGGAGAAGACAGCAATTTTCAATAGATCATGCTGAAGAAATGGAAACTAAAAAGGAGCAAAGCTGATTAGCTCCTGGACCTAACTACCAAAGTGAATGCTGACTTCAGCATCTCTTGATGATTTCCATTCAAGACTGTATTACGGGACTGTAAGAAGAAATTTAAGAATCTTTACTATTTATGGTAAACCAGATTATATGATCAAACAGGTTTGTTCTAGCTTTATACTCAGTGAATCTGTGAATCTAACTAAGCTGATTTAATGCAAATGATAGGAATGCTCAGTTTAAATTAACTGCTTCTTATCTTGATAATAGTTTGTATGACCTCCTTGAGTTACTGGAGTTCAGTATGGGTTCAATTTCAGTGATGATTTACACTTAGATAGTAACCTATATACTCTCGCATTTCTGAGGTATTTGTATCACTACAGAGAATTTTAGCAGTTCTTCTGGTGTTTGGAAAAGGCCAGCGGCACTTGCATTTTTGCATTAATTTGTTGTGAATCTATTTTAACATCCTCTAGGAACAATTTTACGATAAAACAATATACTGTTATTTTTCTAATTCTGTTCCTGTGTGTATCTATTCTCAGATCAACTTCACTTTTATCCCAGTATACAATATATAGCTGAATATTAGGAATTGCTATGTTACGCATGTAACACTATAAAGAGTTAGCTACCCTACTCATATTAAAAGAAAAAAAGAGGCATTGTAGTCCTAAGAGGCGCAGCTCTAAATTTTGACCCAGTGTTTCGTCTCAGTTCTGACTTAATCCTTCACAAAAGATGAGACAAGTAGTCTTTACAATTGTGTGATTGGAAACCCTTGATAATAGAGAATGATGTGTTTTAGAATTCATGGCCTTTTAGAGGGAACTTCATAGCTTCTGACTGCACCATTCTATCATAAGAGGAAAAGATAACTTGTCAAAAAAGTTGTTCCTTATACTGAATTCTACAACGTGATCTTCTGGAGACTGAGCAAGAGAATGTGATAGGCCTAGGGAAGTTTCCACTATTGAGAGTGCCCATCTTTCAAAACTTCACTAGTTAAATTTGACACCTATCAGCTGGAGTCCTTTCATCTGTTTTCATATAAAATGGGATGGAAGCAGTTCACAGATGACTAGATCACAGAAGAGCAGATTGAATACTCTTACTGTAGTTGAAACAAATAGGAAGCCTGGGAGAGTACAGGGAGCAAGGAGGACATGTTTTTCAGAAGGCTTATAAATTTCCAGTTTTGAATGCAGTATCTGCATTGGATTGCTTTTGGGAGAAAATGCTTCTTCATGCATTCTTGGAATAAATAGAAAACATCCCGATTTGATAATGCTAGTGGTTAGTTGGCATGATGTCAGAGGAAGCAGCAGAGAATAATATTTTTCTATGTTTATCTGCTGTGCTTGCTGTTTCACTTATTTTAATTTTATTCACCCTGAAATCAGACTGCAGTCCTTGCTATAACATGTAGGTTGCTTTGAAAGTAATGTGTCCTACGTATTTCCACTGAAACTACAAGAGATACAAAGAACACAATAACATTATTTGATAGAGCAAGTTTTCAGCTACAAAACACTTTTTCAACATAGTCACCACCATTTTCAACAGCAATGAACAAGAGTCTGCCTGCTGCACCTGTAAGAACCTGCACCACTGGAGGCAACCACTGTTGCTACTGCTAAAATGCACCACCCACTGCGTCATGGTGCTCACATGCACTGTTTGGTCTCCATAAACATTCACAAGTGTTAATGATTGTCAGTGGGTTCGACTTTTTCCACATGGAGAAATTCAATCACAGACCTTTGCTTCACTGGCAGTTCCATGTTAGATACCATTTTGTCAGACTGCCCCTCTGCTGCCATCTGTCGCACAGCAACAAAATGTAATGGAATAGTGGCAGGAAGGTTTAACCTCTACTGCCATACTACCACCATCCACCTCTGATTTTGTGGGCCAACATAATAGAATAAGAGGGATTACTTTCAAAGCAACCATCATATATATGAATGGTTTGATGGCCACTGTGTTTGTACAAGGCATATAACAGCAGGCTATGCTGATCTCAATTCCAGATAGAATGATTTTGAGGAACTGGTAGAATTACCAGCAAAGAATCTTTAAATTGCCCAGTTTAGCCATGTATGTTTAATTCCATATATGTGCATATAGAATACACATATGTATGCACATAGAACATTTTTCTACATACTTTATTTCTCTTTTTTCATTTTTCAATTGAAACCAAAACAGTTTCAACTATATGGGATAATATGTATGAATAGCAGAGAACTGTATAAAATTTGCATGTATAACATCTGCTAGTAGAAAATCTCTAAGTCCAATTACATATGACTCTGTTACTTATTTGAAAAAGTGGTTAACATATTTTTTATTGAAGCTGTCACTAAATTATATTTTAAAATTTAGCATACATAAATATTTTAATAGAGCTCCAGAGGTCTCCTTATCTTTGTCCCGAAGAAATATCAGTTCCTAAATTGATGCAAAAAAATCCATGAAGAACTTATTAAATAAATCCAAAAGTACATATTGTTTCAGGGAAGGCAAACACCAGTACTAATTATTCTTTACATGGTTTTGCTGATAAGACTGTATAGCAATTTACAGTTCTTGAAACAGGAAAAGATGAATTTTTTAGTTATCCTTGGTGCTTTTTTATAAAACTCCTATCCTACTTGCAGCCGTGTAGGCTCTTCTCTGTAATATAATCTATCTACATACCATCACAGATGCATTCTTAAAAAAAATATACATTAACTTTAACAGATACGAGGAAATTATTTGAAAAGATAATTTCTGTCTCCATTTAAATTCCTACCTCTGGAAAAAAGGAAAGGTAGACAGAGAACAAACAAGAAAGAACAGCAACAAAAGATCTATTCCTTGATCACTACAGTAAAGTTAGAAGGTATTCAGGAAAAATAGATCATATTCTAAAGCAAATGTAGTCCTGAAGTCTGGTAAAATATTTAAAGATAAGCTTACATATGCTTGCAAAATAGATTTTTTAAATTGCATTTTGAAAATCATTCTACAAAAGTATTTTGATACCAATCAATTCCATGAAGAGAGTCTTCAACAGAATGTGTGGTTCATCAAGGGCTTTTAGTCTGACTTGTAGCACTGATTAGAAGACACATTTAAAATCTGCATAAGAAGTTTAAATTCAACTGTAGTATTGTCAGTAGCCTAAGGAAACTGTGAATATATTTCACAACTTCTATTATTAAACAGCAGTGAAGCAGGGTATATTTGTGCATTTATGTGGGTAGGGGACTTCACACTGGGCATCTTGCTGCTAGTCACATGAAGTACATTTTGATTTGTAATTTATGATTCTTAAGGCAAAAAATACTCAGTTTAAATATTGACATCGTTATGATGATGTGATAATTCACCATTAAAAGGTAGTATTTCCTTTCCTTTGGTCCTATTCATTTATTTTTGGCAGTTAGTTTTGTGCTGGATCAGCTTCCTAAAATAACTCACTGCTTAGTCTCAAATATGTTGATGTTGACAGAGGGGAGAGGGAGGAACCAAAGAGGCTGAGGGCAGTGAAAGAAAGTGGTATCACAGCATGTTGGATATAGATGACATTAAGAGGAGATGGAATTACACGCTTAATTTCCTCTACTTGATAGAACTCATCTCTGATTCCAGGTCAACACGCAGGATATGAAGGCAATTTACTATTTCCAAGTATAGATTATAGATGACAATGAGTTTTGTAGTTGTTATCTACTATACAGTTCTTTTCCCTCCTGTTAGGAAGAGAAATATTTGCAGCATTAGATGCAGCTTTTAGCCCTGTGCATCTGTTAGCTCAGAAACAGGGGAGAGGAAGATAATTGTTTATTTTTTTTACCTCTCATGCGGTTTCATATTTTTGAACTGAAGACTCAGCTTCAGCCAGATGCTTAAAGTCTTGGACTGAATACTTCACATCTCATAAATTGCTTCTCTGATATGAAATAATTATATATAGACTTCTTCAAAAAGAGTAGCTTCAAAAAATTGCTGGATATGGGACCAAGTATAGAAGATAATTGGAAGATCTTAATATAACTTGATAAAGAGTAATTAACAAAGTTCCTCTGCACTCTCTGCTTATTCATGATTAAAGAAATGACCTGAGTATTAGTAGTACATAATTCTAATAATTTTCATTTTGAACAGTGGAAGTAGGTAATATAACTTCAAAATTTCTTCTCTCTATCAGAGGGAGTTGACTAGTGCATTACCAGTACAATATCAATTTATTTTGTAATGCTAATAATATGAGCAAATTAGTTCAGTGGAATAAAGTAAGCCCTTGTTTTTCGGTTTCAGAGAAACATACACCATCCAAATATAATGTATAATTAGATCAGAGCTTTTCAAGCAGTAAAAGAGATAAAATTGTCTGCTTCAGAATAAGTGGATCTTCCCCATGAGTAACTGAGTCATTTGCTCTTATTTCACCATTTCAATACTAAAATATTCTTTTTTTTTTTTTTTTAAATATATATAAAGGGACAGACAATAGTACTGGCAGCATTTAGCCTTCAGGGAAGGAATATATAAAAGTCCTTTTGTTTATTTTTCTTGACCTTACAACAGATGACCGTCTGGATAACTGTTGTGCAGGGTGCCAAAAAAGCTGTTGATCACTAAAATAAATAAATATATGTAATTAAAATGAAAAGCTGCCAAGAGTGTATGATCACAAGTCTCAGAGTCAGATCTACAGTCACAGGTCAAATACTGATTTTTCAGGGAGCTTGTATTGAATAAATGTCTTGTGCCAGAAAGGAGAACACCCCCACTGCTTTGTGTTCCCCAATTACATACATATTTTACATTCAATTCTGACTTTTGCCTAACTTAGGGGTGAGGCAGGTCCTTTTCTGTCTATAATTATGGGTAGATAAAGTTTCTCAAAAAGAAAGTTTAATTCTCATGATGTTAGTTGGAATTGTACTTGTCTAAAACCACTGAAAAACAGGCTATAATCACTCTGAACCTTGTTTGCTTATCTGAATGAACATTGTAATGCAAACTAAATGAGGTAGTTTCAGTTACAAGCTGTAACTTTTCAAAGCTCCAAGACCCCCTGGATGAAGTGCTTGGAAACTGTAAAATGAAGTATATTTTGGTTTCTTGCTTTAGTAATTTTATTTGTAGAGTCCAGACTTTTCTACTTACCATTTACAGTTTTAGCGTTTGGCTGGAAAATGCAGATTTTCAGTTATAAAACACAAAATAAAAGCATAAGTAGTTCTATGAGTTGTTAATACAGGACTCTAAAAATTAAAAATTATAACATATAGGAAAAAATAGATCTTTAATTTAATATCCGATAAACTTTTCTGTATGTCTTATAATAAAGGGGAAAAATGCTCAAGATTAGTCTTAAAATAGTCTTAAAGTGTTATTTACGAGTAAAGTGAGTAGAAAAGAAACGTTATAAGAGTTTGCTTCTGTTACACAATGGCATACTGACCACAGATCAAACATTTGTTTGTGAAAGTATGGTGAGCTTTTGGAAAGGAATGTGATTTCTCAGGGTGGGAACACTGAATTTTCTTAAAATCACATTACTTTATAAAGTCAAGTGAGGTAGTGAGGATACCTAGTCACCTTGAAAAAGGAAATAGCTGAGGTAATCCTCATTCAAACTTTGCCTCCAATTTTGATCCTGGCATTTTTGTTGCTTGTATCAATGATACAAGAATAAAGCCTTTAATCTGAACTACACTAGTTTTTAATCTCCCTTACTCAACTGCTAGAACATGTTTACTGTTAACTTGTGCAAATTTTCATTCGAACGTTTTGTCATGTGAAAGCTGCTTTGAAAATAAGCAATGAAACCTGTGCAGTCCAGTAATTATGTATTAAAAAAACACCTATGTAGCAAGCATATTTATAACACCTATGCATATTTATAACACCTATGTAGCAAGCATATTTAGAAACAGACCTGTATTTTCCAGCAAATACACAAATAGAGTAAGATTTTATGAAAAACTTTCTCCCTGAAAAACAAGTACTTTTGGCTCACATACTTGTACTTAATTTAACTCCTGACGATACCTCAGATTGTTAATACTGGTTCTGTATGTTTGATACCTATCACACATAACTGGAGCATGGTTCTAAAAAATAAAACAGGATTAATCAGAGTAGGATTATAATTTTCTGCAACATATTTGACTGATATTTGAGCCTAATTCTCTGAGTCCTTCCAGATTAAACAACAAAGTTGTTTCAAAATCAATGGACAGTCCTCTGTAGATTTTCCAGATAGATACTGAATAAAAGAACTGTGAGACCTTTGAAATATATACACAGACCATTGCAAAAAATTACAGGAAAGTATTGATAATGAAAAATAAGACATCTGTTATAGTAGTCTGTATATATTTGCTCTGAGACAGTATAAAGGCAACTGCAACTATCCCAGAGTCTGCAGGGAAAGGATTATCTTTATAACCGAACTCCTGCTGCTACATGTGTTCTGTGATTTTTAATCGTGTCTTCTCAAAAAAAAAGTTTTTAGTATTAAAAAATTGTGCATCATATATACGTTCGGTAGAAATTGTGTCCCCACTGTGGGTACAATTCCTGCAAGGCCCTTCAGGCTTATTGTTTTTCCTCCTAGAGGAATGAGTTCTATTATTTTTGTATATTTTTCTTTTGGCATTGCAGAATCTCCATAAATATAAACTCCATATCTGAGGAGTGGCAACAGCGTATCTGGGCAAGATTAAAGATGAAAAACTACAGACAGTGGAGAGGAGAGGGTGTATAAAAGATTTTTCTAGTTTTTTTTTTTCTATTTGTAGGATAAAATAATCTCATCCTTTTTAAATATCTTCTGTGTAGTCCCAGATAGAATACTCTCACTGCTAATTATTTTTTCCTTTCATAAATCTTCCAGTTTCAGATTTCATTTAAGAGATGAAATA
Source organism: Numida meleagris (assembly GCF_002078875.1). Classification (NCBI taxonomy): domain Eukaryota; kingdom Metazoa; phylum Chordata; class Aves; order Galliformes; family Numididae; genus Numida; species Numida meleagris. The sequence continues at coordinate 34,281,056 of NC_034414.1, read as the reverse complement.
AAATACCATAGTAAACATGTAGATTTTCCACAACACTCTAAAGAAATTGTGTGTGCTCCAGAAAAATTGCTAGGTAGGGTGGTTGCTTGCATCAGGTTCTAGAAAATTCGGATACATTAACCTAGTGATTTGAAATCCCGGTGAGAGCTCCAGTGTTGTTTCCTGGTGCATAGTGGATCTAAAATATCCTTTCTGGTCTCTTATTGAGAAAAATAAACTCTAGTTGCCTGAATCTCCTCTGTACGTGCCTGAGAGAAACAGGATGCAAGCATAGCATGATCATTTTCTGAATGTCATGACACAATCATTCTTTGTCAGAGAGGTTCCGAACTGCATTCCAGAGTATAATTAATCTACAGCAAATTATGAATTTGCTAAATCTAAGATTTGTTTAGCATCTAAAACTCTCTGTCTCGCTCTGTCTGCAGTTTGCTTACTGCCCAGATTATTCTCAATAACACTCAGCACTTCTCTAAACAAGTCTAATGAGCCCTGTGATGCAGTAAAAACACACATGCAACTAGTAAGTCAGTTTTTACTGAACATTTGTTTCAGTTTATTCAAACCACAGAAAATTAATACCTGAAGCCATGCAGTGATACAAGCTATACATGTCTGCATTCAGTATAGCAAATCCCATGAAAATGGAGTTAATTATATTGGCAGATATTTTTTATATCTAATTAAAAGTTCCTTTCTAACCTTTCAGTATCCATTATAACCAGAAATGTGCTATATCCAAGTAATTCTCTTTTTTGAACTTTTGCAACCTTTTCATTCTAATTGCTTGAGATGTACTAATAACAGTACCGAGAAAGCTCCTCCATTATTGTAATGAACAAAGGGAACCAGCTCTAAATGATTCCACTTCGTTGACAAAAATAAATAGCCTTCCTTAGTCAGCTTGCATCTTGAAGAATGTTTAGAAAAGAAGACTGCGGCATTTGAAGATTGTTAAAAAAATTGCAGCAAAATTACATATTTCATATAATGTTTTTGGAGACTTACATGTGTTTATAGTTTTTGCCATTCTAGTTTACCATTATACTTTCTATTCTGAAACATTTTAAATTGTTGTATTTCAAAAGTGTAGTATAGTGTTCTGGAAGCAAAGTCAAGTGAAAGAGGACTTGTCTGGGCTGCATTAAAAGAGGAGTGGTCAGCAGGGAGAGGGAGGTGGTGGTCCCCCTCTACTCGGCTCTTGTGAGGCCCCATCTGGAGTACTGCGTCCAGGCCTGGGGACCCCAGCAAAGAAAGACGTGGAGCTCTTGGAACGAGTTCAGAGGAGGGCAACTAAGATGATCAGAGGGCTGGAGCACCTCTCCTATGAAGAAAGGTTGAGGGAACTGGGCTTGCTTAGTTTGGAGAAGAAAAGGCTCTGGGGAGACCTCATTGTGGCCTTCCAATACTTGAAGGGAGCGTATAAACAGGAGGGGGAACAATTGTTCACGAGGGTGGATAGCGATAGGACAAGGGGGAATAGTTTTAAACTGAAACAGTGGAGATGTAGTTTAGATATTAGGAGGAAGTTTTTCACACAGAGGGTGGTATGAACTGGAACAGGTTGCCCAGAGAGGTTGTGGATGCTCCGTCCCTGGAGGTGTTCAAGGCAAGGCTGGATGTGGCTCTGGGCAGCCTGCTCTAGTGGTTGGCAACCCTGCACTCAGCAGGGGGCTTGAAACTCAATGATCTTTGAGGTCCTTTTCAACCCAGGCCATTGTATGATTCTATGATTCTATGATTGTCAGATGATCAGAATAAAGATTACTGATGTTTTGAAGACTAAGGGTGCATCCTCCAGTCTGTGATACCTACTATGCAGAGAGGAGAGTAGCTTGACTAAAAGAGGGGACTTCAAAAGTGAAAGCTAGACCTGAGCTCAGAAAACTCATGGAGGTGGCACAGGGCTCCAAATCATATGACAGTGGTAAACTTCTGCTCTGGACATCTTTCTATAGATCACGATGATAAATGTTGCCATTTGACAGTAAATACACTTGTAATTTGCCTGGTAGTGTCTTTCCAATTATTCTGTCTCTGAGGGTCGTAATGGAAGAAGGATCTCGTACACTGTATTAAAATTCTGAGCACCTTTCACACAGGAATCACTTAGCAGTAAGGAGAAAATGCACCAGGGAGGAACAAAAGGAAGGTAAACAGATAGCTAGTACCTGATGATCTGAGCAAATACAGCATATAACCAGCAGCTTGGCTGTGCAGTGGTACAGCTGAGGAGGCAGGAAAGCATTGCTGAGCTTTCTGCCAGGAGCCGGAACACAGCACTTTGACATGCTCCTCACGATCAGCTCAGGTGAAGTAAGCTGAGAGGAGCAGATGCAGCAAGGTGATGGGCCAAGCAAAGAGGCTGTGCTGTGAATACATCATGAGGCAACAAGCAGCTGCTTTTGGGAAGCAGTGTTTTCAACAGAAACCTTGAAAACATTTCTTTTAGAGACTGCTTTACGTAGCTGCTCTTACTTCCATTTTCTTCAGTGTAATCAAGAATGCCTTACTCTGGTGAGAATAGAAATTACATATGCATTCCCTATAAGCCTTTTAAGTATACATACTCCAGATTGTATCTATCCCTCTGCCATACAGATTTTTCTTCCCCAGTCTCATTCATTTTGCAGAGCTATAGAGCTTTATTTGCATGACTTTGCACTATCCTAGTTCCTCTCACTCTATTGAAGCTTCATACCCTACCAAATTATTAAGCAGTGAAGACCAAACTGTGCATTTACTTTTGCCAAGATTTATATTTTCTTGTGGGACTCACTCCAGTGAAATCCTGTTGGGCATCTTTAAACTTCACTGACTTCAACCTGAACATATGCAGAAATGTTTATTTCCCCCAAGCAGGAATCAGTGTTGGCTTTCCCATGTCATCTAATAGCTTACTGATATGACAAAATGGTTCACGATCTGTCCCAGGTGTTCAATGATGCTTATTTAACTTTCTGTATGTCTCATAGAAAGGCTTAAACAGCTTGCCCCTAGAGCTAAAGCATTTCCCCAGGACACTGTCTCTCACAGAAACCAGGGAAGAGTGCTTTAAAGAGACTTCAAAAAGAAGAACTGCAATGACATATCTAATTATTTGATGATATGTTTTTCTCCCTAATCTCTTATAACTGTAAAAATTGAAAATAAAATAGACTTTTTTTTCCCTAGTCAATGAAGATATAATTTTATTGGTTTAGCTGTTCATTACTAGAAGTGAAATGTTTCATTTGAATGTAGTATTTCAGCTGATTTAATAGTTTTGGTTTAATGGGACTGTAACTCTGTCTTTTATAAATGAGAGAAACATCCCTTTTTATTACAGCTGCAATTTATTCTGCATATTATACATAGCAACTTTCGGGAGCAAAATTTTCTGTTTATTTTCTTTTCTCATTTTGTGAATTAATAAAAGATTAATAAAGATGTTCACAAATTCCCATTTCTAATTATTTAGTTACCAGTACCATTAATTTCCTGTGAGACTAGCAAGCTTAGAATGCATAGAGGTTTCTTTCTGTTAAATATTTTTGTCGTTGTTTCTGTAGTTTGAGTAAATTCTACTTGGCATCTGTTCAAAACAGCCTTATGTCAAAGTATAAAATGTATAGCTTATTTTATTTTTTTAAGGACAGTTCTTTTTTTTCCTTTTTGTTCCTAACCCATTCTGATTTGTGGAAGATTAATGAAATTTATCTGTACAGCCTTAATACCATGCCTTCGTTATTGATGATTATCACCTAAGAATCTGTACACCTAGGTAAACTCCATGAATGAATCTTCTTTTGAACTTACTGATGGATTTTCTTCAATTTTTAACAGGGTGATTAAAGAGTCAAAGATAATTATGCTCTTAATCATTTTTATCATTTTTGGAAATATGTGCCTAAGGAGATTAGGTAGCTCATGTCATTTTTTCTTCATGTCTCAAGAAAAATTTTCTGACACCCTGGAATAAGTAGCAGTGATATATTAAAAAAACTTCAGTCAGACTTAGTATCTCAAATTCCAAATTTGGTCACAGTGAAGATGGTAATTGAAGTGAAAAACAACTTAATTAGTTATAAATCTCTTGGAACTGTTGGGTCTTTTTTTCCTTGTTCGTTTGTTTGTTTTTCTGTCAAGAGGATATATTGTACAAGAGTAAACTTTATAAATATCTTTCCTTGTCAGCTGTAATTGAAGTCATTGTGGCACAAAGGAATAACTGAAAGAGCAGAGCTAAAAATGGTCTTCATGAGCAAACAAACAAGCAAAAATGATGACCCTTCGCAAGTAAGTCCTCACTGTTTATGGATTCAGAACATATCCAAACACTATTTGTTGATTCTATCAAATTTTCCATAGGTTCGAAATGGCATTACACTGACTAATTATCTTTAATCAGTACTCCAACTTTAGTTCTGTCATTTGGCATGTAAATATCATTAATCTTGTCATCAACTTAACACTTTTTTCTTCAGCTAAAGAAGGTCACAACTTCAGTGAAAATTGAATCTAACCTTGATTTGAAAGTCTAATATTTAATGTGTATAGAAAAGGTGTTAGACAAAAAGATCTCTAGACTGCTGCTTTTACTTTACACCATTTTGACATTTTGACTTTAGAATCCTGATGCTAATATTTCACCTAAATTTTATCAAAGGAGTCTTAGGAGATGTTTTAATATGATAGTTGGTTAGGCTCCATCCAAACTGCTGTGACAACTACAACTTCCTCTCAGTATATAATGGAGAGTAGATAATTGCCCCTACATCTTTTCTGCTGTCAGACAGTAATGATGGCATTTGTCTGGAAAGTGGAAAATGCAATCTTTTCCCCTGTTCTGCTGGAGATACTTTTAATATCAGCCACTCAAGAAAGCACCCTAGTGCCCAGGAAATTTGGCAAGGAGATGGTGCCAGGAAAATAATCTGTGACTGTCTCCTTGTGTGCAACACAGGCCAGGTTTCAGCAGGAAAAAGAGGCAGAAAACCAACACTGAATAACTCACTCAGTGGTTAAGGGTCTTGAAGAAAGATTCTTGGAAGCTTATCTGCATTTCCAAGAACTCTTTTGTTTTATGCTGAAATACTCTTTGAAAAAAAGAGAGGTGCTTTCTCTGCTCCTCTGCTTAGAATTTCTGGCTTGTGACTCAGTTGATTTTGGGAACTATTTGAAATGTCATGGTCATTTCAGTTGTTATACTTAAACCTACACTTTTTCTCATCCACGTATAGAAAGTCCAAACACTTAATGGATTTCATTCTGGAGGACTAAGACAGAAAAATAGAATTTAGTGCATATGTTCTTCATAATTGTTCCTAGGGCCAGAGGATCTATGACATACAAGGTAATGATAGTAGGTTTGTTTTGCAATATCTATCAAAGGCTTAAATTACGCTTCTGTATGTCCCTTTCTTATCACATTTTCTTGATTTTACTGCAAAAAGAAATTATAGTATTTGAGGAAAGAACAGCCGAATCAAATTCTTGTTCTAGCTTTGCCAAAGTAGCAAGTAAATTGAATTACCTTGACATACTTAATATTAATCTGACATTAATTTTGTTTTGTTTTGTTTTTTGCTAAATGGTCAAGAAAATATGATGCCTGTTGTAAAATTTCAATGAAAGAAACATATTGTTTTCAATTTAATAAAAGTAATTTCTTTTATTCCTTCTGTCTCTAGATAATACAGTGTGTATATGCAACAGTAAGCATAACTGCAGCTAATATTTGTGTAACCTTCAGTATTATGGTAATTTATTTAAATGTTCTTTGATAATTAAGAATATTTCACATAAAAGGCAACTAAATTACTTCTACCAATTAATTATATCTTTTAAATTATTGGAGTGATCAATTATCGTAATCAACAAGCTTTACGGAAATAAAATAACAAATGAACCTGAAATGATAACTGGTCTGTTTTAGGCTTGTTTTTCATTTCTCCTTGAATAGAATAACTATTTTTAATGAAAACTGCTTTGAGTTGTTCATTTCTACAAAAACTAGTAATAGAATTTTGAATAACGTGGAGATTTCTATTTTCAAAAGTCTTGTTCATTCAAAATTTCAGAGAGCATGTGGGATACCTATCTCAGGAAGAAATTTACCTGTATGACTGTGAAATAAGAATTCTTGCAAGATTCCTATTACCTAATTCAGGTACACATGTCCTTCCTTCCACCCTTCTCTTCCTCTTTTCTTGCCTTCTCAACTTCTTTCTCTCTCTCTACCTCCCCAACACAGTTATAGTTCTTATCATCACAAAAAGCGTATAGCAGAGATTCTGTCCCTGTCTTTATTTTTGAATTTTATACTGCCAGCCATTGGTGTTATTTCTGAGCACTTTACAGGCAAAAATGACAGTCCAAATACACTCCTTCTGGGGAACTAGAACTTTGAAGTAGGAAATGAATGGCAAGTTTTGCATTTGTTCTCAGAAGCCATAGATTAAGAAGATAGCAAACTTAGGTAAAGTACTCTGAGTTTGTTTTTTGGATAAAGGTGGAATTACACAATTAATGACAAAGTATATGAAACTAAATTTTCTCAGTGTTTTAATTTTAATGGCAAAATTAATCATTTTTCTAGATGATTTTCTTTTTGAAAAGTTGTAACATTAAATTTATAATTTAGAATTGAACAGCCAGCTAGGTCTCACTCATTATAATGTATACAAAATTTCCTCTATATAGTTACATGATTACAAAGAAACAGACCCTGACATAGCTGTAGCTGACAAAATTAATCGTGTTTCTCAGCCTTCTGCAAAAATTGTGAACCCTTTTAGTGGGCAACAAACATAAAGATGATTGCAAACTGCAGACAATGAGCAGAAGGCACTGTAGTTACTTTAGAGGTTCTAGACTTCATTTACATAGCTTTCTAGTAGGGGTAAATGACATACTAGCAGGGGCTTTCATTTCTGGTAACAGTTTACTTAATTTATTTTGGGGGCATTCAAAGTTTAGATTCTCACTAGGGCTGCTGCTGCTATCATGCATAACACATGCTACTGGTTCTTTAACTCATGTTATTTCTAAAGCAGCTCTTCTTTTTACAGGTTTCATCCTGTAAAAATGAGACAAATTGCTCTTTCATTGGTTCAAATAATAAAATCTGTCTTCCTTCAAGGCTTTCTTTAGGATGCAAAGACAAAGTTTGTGGGGGCAGACTTAACAACAAAGAGCTCAACAGACTCTGGTAGATCTTATCTCTATGAGGCCTCCGGAGTCTGGAGTCAGGGCTAAGGTGTAAACAGAATACTCTTTAGTATGCACAGCTAATGTGGTCACTTCTGGGACAGTTAAGCAACCCTTTGTTTGTTATCTACGTTGTTGTGAAGAACTTAAGGATAATTAACCGTGAGTAGATTTACTGCTTACGAGTGAAGGATATATAAGGTGTGTGTAAAACACAATAAAGAGAACTTGCTATTAAGAGAACTTGCTATTCTAAGAACTTGCTATTCTGAAAACTTGCTATTCTGATGCCACAATGACTGAAGGAATTCTGTAACGGGACCAAGCGCCGACAAAAGTTTGTGCCATGATGCATCTTAAGGGGTGCTTCATATTAGTATGAAAAGATCCCAGGAGAAATTCAATAAATTCATGGTTACTGCACCTCAGTTTTCTTACAGATATTGGGAATAGGTTTGGAAATAAAAAATACAGTCAAGGGTTTCTGTTTTCCTTCAGTAGAACTGCAAAAAGCAAACGATGATTCATTAAGAGGAAAACAAAAACAAATTTTAAAAATGGCAGAGAGAAGGGAGAAAAGTGGTTACCTCAACTGTTATTTATACTTTCAACTGATGGCTTCTACCTTAAAAGTGTTGACAAGTCTGTGTAAATCCCTGCCTCTCTCTGCAGTATTATTCATTTTAACTGCACCTGAGATAGAGAATAGAATTTTCTCTCAGAGATGTAAATATTCTGTGGAAGGGTCTAGTTTTCTAGACCGAGGGAATCTATGTAATTAGATCAAGTGCTGTAACTAAGCTTTTGCAAACTTTTGCATGCTGAAGAAGTGAATGTCACAAGGTCTACTCAAGTATAGGCTATGTCCTTTTCATCTCCTTCTTTTGACTCTTTTATCACCAGACACAGAAACTTCTGTGCTCTCTCATTTGCGATCAATTCCACAAATACCACAGTCAGGATAAAACTTGTATTTTACTTTGAATGCAGATTTAAATTCAATAGGTTAAAATAATGAAAATATATGGAAAAAGATTTCTAAAATTGAATGTACTTTTGAACAGACTGTCCAGTCTGTAAAATGTCTTGCAACTAATTTGTAGAATACAAAGAAAAAAAAGAGAAAGAATGAGAAAAAAGTCCCTAGGCATAAATGAGACTTGTAGTTTTCTTGCCATCTCAACCTGGCTAAAAATAAACACAATCATTGAAAATCAGTTGAATTATGGTTTGTATGTAATTGTCTTACTATCTTGTGGAGCTGGAGATGAATTTGAACCTATCAGTGCAGTCGTTTCTTGTCCTGTAAAGCACTGAGACAGTTGAGAAAATTAAATGTTTATTCCTTTAAAGCATGTGTTTGTACTTGTCTTCCCCTTCTTAGATCTTGCTGACGTTGGGCCTAAGTCCATGGTTTGTTTCACCTAATATTCACTCATGTCAAAAAATTGTGAGATTAATTTCACACAGGGATAACTTCTCTGAAAGAACTGACAGAAATTTGAGTGAAAAACATTTTAGTGAATGTGGCTCTTTCTGCCACAGTTTATTGCTCTCTCTATGGCAAATTATAGACATTCATGATACTGTTGTTTAATGTTGCATAATTCTGTCCTGGTTTCAGCTGGGACAGTGTTGATTTTCTTCATAATGTCTGGTATGATGCTGTTTTGACTTAAGGAGAAAAATAGTGTTGATAACACACTGATGTTTTGGATGTTGCTGAGCAGTGCTGTAAGGAGCCAAGAACATTCCAGTTGCCCAGATTCTCATACTGTCTTGCCAGCAAGGGGACTGAGGAGGCACAATGAACTGGGAGGATACAGAACCAGAACAACTGACCCAAACTGGCCAAAGAGACATTATGTGAAAAAATAAAAAATGAAGGGAGTTGGCTGGGGGTGCAGGCACTGCTTGGACATCGGTTAGTGGGTGGTGAGCAATTGCATTTTGCATCACTTCTTTTGAAAATATATTTATCTATATGTACTTGCAAGCACACATACATATTAACTATTATTTCTCTGTTGCCTTTATGTTCTAGTAAATAGTTTTTATCTTAACCTGTGAGGTCTACCATTTTTTTTCCAATTCTTTCCCCTATCCCAGTGGGAGAAGTGGGGGGAGTGAGTGAAAGGCTGTGTGATACTTAGCTACCTACCAGGTTAAGCTGCAGCAAGCACATAAATTGTTATATTCCACTAACAGTATGAGGCAAATTTCTATTAAACCGTCTACAAGCTATATTTTCAAGATAAAGTGTAAAGACTACATTTAGAGTTCTTCTGTTTATGCTTGGATAAATTATCTTGTGGAGGGAAACAATAGAGTTAAGCCTGTATTATTCTCCAGAGACTTTATAAAGATGCCAGTGGAATAATTAAAAGTGAACAAACAAACTAGAACCTAGAGCTGCTGAAATACAAGAATTTCTTCGGATCTGATTCTAGTTATACTGAGCTTATTTTTTTGCCCACTGACCTAATTGGTCTCTGACTGATTCTTCAGTACCCCAGATTTTATTGCCTATCATTGCATTCCAGGCTGATCATTATTTTAATATAACTTAATATTCACTTTGGAATCAGCTTTTGATTGATCTAAAAAATATTGTTTTGTTTATCCACTGATTTTTTTTAATAATATTTTTTCTATAAGTAACACTTTCTAACATATTGCTGTCAGAGCAGAGATAACTAATTAGTGGATCCAGAATAATATGTGCCACTGGGATACAGATGCTATATAACATCTGAAGTCCCATAGAGTTAGATGTACTGCAATTATGCCTTCTATTTCTTAGATACAGAGACTTGTAAAACCCATGTTGCCTAAAATTTAAACTCTGAAATACAGTACAGAGATAATGAAAAGTAAACCTTAAACCATCTGTATGAATCACCATCAAGTACATTCTTTTTTCAGTCTCCCACAGTTCCTAGATTCTGTTGGAAAAATTATGTTAGGTTCTGTTTGTTACAGCATTCTCATTCATGCTTGTCTCCTGACCAGCAGTAATGAGCTTGACTAATATGCTAAGCTGATATTTTCCTGGCATACTTACCACTATGATATATATTTTTTTCAAAGTGAGCCCTTCAAAAAAGCATCTCAGATGAATGTGACCAAGAAATGATCAAATACATAGCTCTTTGCATTTGTTTAGCACTAAGTACTTTGTGGATAATGACTTTAGCCAAAACAAATAAAAAGTAATAACAATGCTGAACATTCTGCTTATCTTCTACTATTCCCCACATAATATTCAATAATAAAGTGATTCATTCTATTTATTAGGCCCATTTTCTCCACAAATGCTGAATTAAAAAAATAATGGTAAAGGTTAGTGTTGTCAACTTGGTAAAAAGCATTTCGTTTTACATTGTATGATGGTGTACAATGTAACTACTGTCTTTGTCTTAGAGCAAGAAATAAATCAGATGAAGGGAAAAGAGAAAGAATGCTACAGTTGTGGTGAAATGGGAGGCTTTTGACAAGGAAGCTTGTTTGGCAAACAACTGTCCCACATCTGGTTTGTATCAGAATTCCCTGCAGTTACCCACTGAAATAGTGGTAACCCACATTACAAATTTTCATGCAGAGTAATAGAACCTACAACACCTTTGGGTTGTGGACCCTAAGAGAGAAATGCCCTTTCTGCTGCCTTTTTCTCTACTGGTAGACTGCTAGCCTATGCCTAAGGTTAACTTTGTCAGCTGTTGCCTAATTTTCTGTCACAATGGATCTCTTTCATAAATTTCTAGGAAAATATATCAAATGCATAGTTTTTTTTTCCTTCCTGTGTCTGAGTGTGTTTTTGTGGTTTTGTGAAAGTGCAAACACATCTGCAAGCACTTCTCATGCAATCAGCAATGCTGCATATACTGTTGAGCCTTTCTTAGCTATAACTAAACAAAGCTACATGCAAATTCTGTTCTCCTATATTCTACAAGTCTGTGTTATTCAGCTCACGTAGGCATACACAGAATAGGGCATAAAGTCTAAGAAAAGTCAGTTAGTGGTGGGGGAGCTTATGCAGACTGCACAAATGGTGAGACAGTATTGAATGGCTGTTCACACAATGTCGATAGCACATGTCCATGATACTTTCACAAGTGGGCATATGAAATTATATTTTATAGCACAGCATATGTTTTGCTATATGTCTTAGGTAGCACCCTTACAGAGTGCATACCTAAAAGTATTCTTCCAAAATGAGTCTGTATGTTCTGTTACAGCTGTAAAATAGACACTGGCTAAAGGCAAGATTGTCTTTGAACACGTTTGTGGGATCAGTGTTGAAGAGCAATTATCTTAGGAGAAAGATGCAAGAAAAAAATAATTAGATCTTATGAATATTTGATTTTCCTGAAACATCTATTGACTTAGCTTTAAGCAGTGCTTCCTTCTGAAGTGTATCACTTTATTTCCACATTGTATTTTCATCATTCTGTCACCCGTCGCAATTTAAAATGATGAAGACTATGAAGTTTAGAATCCTGAGAATCGAGTACTTGGTGCTTTAAAGTGCTTCAAAAATACTCCTAACAATAGCAAGTCAAAGGACATGGAAAACAGTATTAGTGATAGTCCCCAACTAGCTTTTTTGATAGTATGTCCAATATTTCTATAAGCTAGTTATTCTTATGAAAAATTCTTATAGGCATGTATCCTTGTAAAGATTTTTGGTTTACCTTCAATATTATTAATTCTCCAGAAAATGGAGTTACAAATAAGGCATAATGAAAATTAATTTACAATATTGTATAAAAGAGTGTGACAACACTTCACGTTTTTAAGCTTATGTAATTATATCCTTCCTAATGTAGGAATGGCTAAATTTGATATCATGGATCTTCCTTCCACAGTCTTTTCTTCCTCTTTTTTGTACTAATGAATAAAATATTTTCCGTTAAATATTTAATGTTTCCTTTGTGAATGCAGTCAGTTTCAAATGTAGCGTGAACAAGGACAGACACTGGTCCAATAGCATCTTTTCTTTTACAAGTCACATCCCTGGGTCTCTCCACGTTGAACAAGTTACTCAGAGGCTAAAAGAGTTTGTAGAGGCATTCAGTGCTGACATTAAGATGGTAATAGGCGCTCAAAATATATGGTACAAAGCAGATAACAAATGTTGAGCTTAATTAATGTTATTTTCCTTAAAACAGTGTCTTTGGGCGTTATGTGTCTGGTGACTAATTGTGTAATTTTTATGGACAATACAAAGATCTCTCCTAGTGTTTTCAGTGTATTTCAGTTGAGTGCTGACTAACAGGTATGCAAATTTGAAAACCTAAAATTCCATTAGCAGTAGTAAAGAAATGCTTTGTTTGTTGCTTATTTGTATAGAAGGGTTTATTTATCTTTAGCTTAGGAAAATATTTAAATAACTGTGAGCACATACTATTTACCTTCCAGGCGTTCAGGAAGATAGTGAATGCAGAGAGGATGTTAGAGAAGTGCGATGATGCAGTGTTTATGAGGACAGGCAGATGTGATGGACCAATGGGTGGACCAACAGAACTAAGTGTATTATTAGTTGCTCAGACATTTGTTGAATGTTGGCCAGAACTACTGAAACATGGTAATTGACCATTGTTAAACATATCCCATAGAGAGAACAACTACATATGTAACAAAAATTTTGTACTATTTTTGTTTAAGATGCAGAGACAGAAAAATAATTGCACAAACTCATACTAATCCCATTTTAAAAACAGCTGAAAAAGCTCATTTGCTTTTAAAGTGCCTGTTTGAGTTAAAATTATCAGTAGATCATCTACCTACTTAATTTAATACTGTTTTTAAAATATTTATATCATTTTCTCCCTTCTGCACATCGAGAAAAATAATAGGAGTTTTTGTAATGCATCTCATTAAAATAGTCAAGAATCACTTTAAATATGCCCCTTCTCCCCTACAAAATTTATTTTACTCCTCACTGAAATGCAGCCACTGCAAATGGAATGCTGCAGCTGTCTAACAGTATTTATTGTAGGATTACTTGTAAATAAATCATCCTCAGGTTGACTTTTTGTTTGTTTCCTGATTTCTGTTATCACAGTTGATGAAAAAATGTAACCAGTAACTAGATTTACAAAGAAATAGAAATATAAGTTTGGCCCTGATTTCTTTAAAATGAAACTGCACCTCACTTATGCGCAGAGGCTAATTGGAAATGGATGGTATCACCTCTGAAGGAGGTCATGGTGTGAGGCACAGCATAACAGTGAGTAATACTAGGAAAAAAAATGATCTGCTTTCTAACATGACAAGAATGATTTGCAGTTAATAATAGAAGGGGTAAAGGCCAGTCTTTTCGGTTATCCTTGGCTTCACCTAGGACAAAATAAAAAATCACTTCAGTTGCTGTGAGCTACTTATCTTCTTCCCAGTCATTATTACTTACTTATATCTTAGTGATAAAATCTGTCATTACTGACTTTATTGACATTAAAGTTGATTTATTTGCATGTCTGGTGAATAAGAACTACATTATATTAACTTTCAGATTGCTTGCGTACTCAAGACAGTAAGTGCATCACTGATTTAATTGTTTTTCTGGTTTACTTGCTCTCTAATCTCAGTTTAAAAACAATATGGCGTCAAATTCATCCTTGGCATAAGTCCAGTGTTTGTAGAGAAAAATATGATCCAGTATTTTTAAGCAGAGTCAAATGATAATGGAGAACTGTATGATAAAAGATTTTATCCTTTTCTGAAGGAAAAGGAAAATGATAGATTTAATGGCAAAACTCTGCCCTCAGCCATGCAGTAATGTGACAGAAAAACTCAAAGATAATTTTGATATCTTTACTCAAAAAATACCTTCCTGAGTTATTACTCTTCCTGTTATGTTATTTCTTAGTAAAATAATGGAAACTGAAGAGACTGAAGCCAAGTTCTTTTTAGATATGTGGGGGTAACATCCTGCAAGTTGCTTACCACCTAGCAACTTTGGAAGTAATTTTCTCCTCTTGATTTTAGTGGAAGATGAGTAGTATCCCAAGGAAAGTACTGCAAGCTTTAGCCTCCAGACCTCCAAACAAGTTTGTGAAGATGCGCCTTAGTGTGGTCACTCTCAACCACCCTCATCTTTATGGTTCTCTGAATACCTTCACTCACAGAATCAGGAATCTAGATTTTTACAGCTAAAAATCTCTAGGAGATTTGGAAACTCAGATGAGATTGGGAAACTCAGAAAATATTCTGATTGCTCAAGCATTTAAATGTAGAATTTGAGCCCACACCAGATACAACTCTTCTTGTATATTATTATTATTGGGAGCAAAGGGTGAGGGAAGATGGAGTAAAAGGGAGTGCTAAGCTTGAAATATACTTTCTTCACTTCTATTCCCTGGCCTAGGTTGCCATCCATGCTGTCAGATGCTGCTACATTCTCTGTTACCAGGGCAAAAATGGTAACTTGTGCTGCACTGAATTGAAATTAGCATCAACCCAGAATGATGGTAGAATTTAGAAATAGTTACTAAAGGAATAAACTTTTAAAGGGATTGAGGAGTAGATCCATATAAAAGTAATAGCAATAGAAAATACTGCAAATCTCAGAAAGTTATATATGGTTTAGAACTGGTGCATAGAATAACGATAATACAGAACTTACTACCAACAAGGAAATCAGTGGATAAATTAGACTGGGTTTTTTTCATCCTTGAAAATTAAGTCATTTATTCAGTTTGTAAAATACAGACTGATCTGAATTTTTATTAGGTACCCTAGATTAAAAATTGTAGCTTTTGCTCATTGTGGGGTGCTTTTACCCTAGGGAAAAAAATATAAAAGGGGACCAAGAAAATACAGGTTTACTGAAAAATAAATATATTAAAACCACCTAAGATTTTATGATTTTCATAACCAAATATTTCTGCAATGAAATATTACAGAATGAAAAGAGTTAATTTTCTTTTTATTATTTTTTTTCCAGCAGTTTCCTTACAATTTTGGAAGAGTTCTTTAAACAAGAGGTATTTTGATTCATAGTAATCTGTTCAACTACTTAATAAATTGGCTAGAAAATATTCCTTTTCATTGCAAGATTTAGTTTGTTCTACTCTTGCACCAATCAGATATTCTGAATGCAACTATTCAAACTACTCACATTCAGTTAGACTTTTAGTGTTAACATGCAACATTGAGCATCAGTAATTGAAAAGACTGAACTTTCCTGAATTCAGTCAAACAAAACCTAGGAATCTTCTGTATCAGTGGTACTCAGAAGGCCACTGGGAAAATATGCAGATAGAGATTCAAACTGAATCATAACAGCTTTTTGAAGATTAGTTGAAATTTCAGATTCCAAAATGTATTCCACTAGTGGAAATGGCAACTTTTTAACCTTAAATAAAACATGGACTTTCTTGAGTATCTGTAATGAGCAAATATGAAATTTCATATAGAAATACTTTTGAGTTAGAACAGCATTGATTGTACTCGAACACTAGAGTGTTCAAAATTTGCAGTATTAAAAAACAAACACAGCCCAGTGACAGAAAACAAAAATACCTCTGCATTGCAGAGACAGATACTGAATTTCGATGCAGAACAAATTCTCACTGAATTTCACTGTAGTTTTTCCTCTTCATAAGAACATTTCTTTACTCTTTAGTCAGTATGATAAGATGAAGCTGGTTGAGATAGTCAAAAATTTCTTAATAAATTCCCATTTTTAATCCATCAATAAACATATAAAGTGACTTCTCTCCTGAAGCAGCTTTCTTCTTCCCAGATTTCTCTCTTAACCATAGTTATCTCCTTGCACTATTCCCTCCAATTTTAATCCTATTTGATGACTTTTAATAAAACTTATTTGTGATTGTTTTAAAAGTGCAGTCTGTGTATGTGTGCTCTACTAGACTAAAGGAATCTGCAGTCGTTGACTGTAAGCTTCTTATTTTATTCATTTGTATCATTTTAGTGCCAAATAGCAGACCAAATTCTTAAAACTGGAGAAAAAAGCAGTATGTTATTTGATCCTCACGCACCTGCAGATTTAAAAGCATTTCTTCTCTTTCATTTACAGCTTAAAACTATGGTTCTCATCTTTTAAATCTTCCCTTATATCTTATCTCCTTTCATATTCCTTTGTGTCTTCCAATAGAACTTTTGTAATGGCATACCAAGAATCCACAAAAATGTACTGTAAATTTTCAGTGCTCTATTTTTCTTCAATAGAAATTAACATCTTATTTGTTTGCAGTTCTTTTGTTTTGCTTTTCCTAACTTCATTGAAGAATTACATTAAATAAATAGTCCATCATAGCATCTATTCTTTTACTCACTGATTTCTGTTGATTTGTGAGGTATCAATTTGCATACATTAATGTAAATTGACTATATGCGATATCTGTCTTTGCTTCTGCCATTGGAATTTCCTTGGTGTTACACCAGCTAATTACCTAGTTTTTTTATGCATGGAACTCTTTGCTGCTTCTCTTATTCCTGACCTATATAATTTTCCATAGAATACTCTTGTCTGTTTTTCTGTCTATCTTTTTCTTTGGGATAATAACTGTATAATAAATGTGTCAAGTACCATGACTGTTAGCAGGAATCCAGGGGCATCTCATGATTAACCTTCTTCCATGTTGAAAATTGACACTTATATTTACCCTTTGTTTTCTTATCTCCGTCATTTTCTAATATAAAGCAGAACTTCTATCAGTCATTCTGTGACTTCTGATTCCTTATTCTCCTGTGAAAGATTTTATCAAAGACATCTTGAAAGTCTGAGTAAATTATATTTATTTAAATATATTTTGGATATTTTGCTACTCACCCTGTGTTATGACTTCTATGTCAATGTAATCCACTTGGGTATATCCTAGTGGAGAGTGAGTGAGTGGATGAGTGGGTGAACAAGTGCTTTCTCAACTATTTACAGTTTAAATAGTCTCTGTTAAGTTGGGTGGAAAGTTTTGCTCTGTTACTGGTATCCTTCATAATCTTAAGGAAGACTGCTTTTTGAAGCATTTTTATCCTGCAAGTCATTCTCTTGACCAGTAGATCTTTTGTCCAATCCTGCAAGTCATTCTCTTGACCAGTAGATCTTTTGTCCAATCCTGCAAGTCATTCTCTTGACCAGTANCTTTTGTCCAATCCTGCAAGTCATTCTCTTGACCAGTAGATCTTTTGTCCAATCCTGCAAGTCATTCTCTTGACCAGTAGATCTTTTGTCCAATCTACTGGTCAAGAGAATGACTTGCAGGATAAAAATGCTTCAAAAAGCAGTCTTCCTTAAGATTATGAAGGATACCAGTAACAGAGCAAAACTTTTCACCCAACTTAACAGAGACTATTTAAACTGTAAATAGTTGAGAAAGCACTTGTTCATTTTGTCCATATCATGGAAGGTGGACTGTTTCCCAGGAAATCTTTGTCATTTCTCATACATACAAACTTTTGAAATGAAATACAATGTTGCAAATTTTATTTGTATCAATTTTAATAAATGTAATAAAATTAATGGGTGTTCTTTTTATTATTAGTCAAAATGATGCCTTTGAAATGTCTTTGTTTTAGTTTAATGGTGCAGTCAAGTATGTTATATATGTTCTTAGTTTTACAGGCCAGAAAGTTTAAGGTGAGATTCACCTCATCTTGAGCTGTCTAAGCATTATATACCTTGTCCTAAAATGGTCAAGAAGCTTTCTAGACAGTGAGGACAAAGAAGTACTTATTTAAGGAGATAAATTTTAAAAAAGCTGAGATCGGTCATCTTTTTTAAAGTTGCTTTCTCCCCTGTTTGTAGAGAAAAACTAAAAGACTAGTTTGGACATAGTAGTTTTATATTCTGCTAAAAGCTGATAAAAGTTGTCTGTTTAGATAAATCTCACAATGAATCTTTCTACAGCTGGAGAGGAATGACATTGTTTGCCATGAAAATAAAAGTTTAAATCTCTCCTCTGGGTCTGTAACAGGAATTGTTATGTCTACAGCAAATTAAGTAATCAAATCTGAGTGGTTGAGCTCAAATGCTTCCTACTTTTCTAGCCTACTTAAGAAGGAGCAATGAATTTCAGAAGATAAATAGAAAGCTTTCCACAGGTAAGAAGGAAGAATAATTATTATTTACTGTGAACAGGAAATGTTCTGCACTGCTGTGCTTTAAGAGTTTTTGGAGGTCCTTAAATGAATGATAAGTAACTTGCTAAGAAGTCTGATTTTAAGAAACAGTGAGCACAAGCAGTATGTCTTGACATTAGATGAAGTTATAGCTGTATAGTAGAGGCAGGAACCTGTCGCTTATGTGAAACACAAAGATATGTCTAAGGAAACTGTTTAGCAGAATATGGCTTTCAAAGCTCTCTTCAGAACTTCAAGGCATTGCTTTCAAACACATTAAATGGAATTGTATTTTACAATTGATATTATCAGTTGTTTTAATAGTAATGTGGTAAAGAGGGCATACTTTAGAAAAGATCTCTGCTCAGGGACCAAAATTGTATAAAAGACTATGTAACTTCACATATTTTGTATCTGTGCAGATATATACCAATGTCCATTTGTTCTATAATATGGTAGGATTATAGAAGTTAATTATTTACTCTATTTATAAAAATATTGTAAAAAAAGTAGTCAGTTCTGAAAAAAAAAATCCTTCTGCAATAAAAAAGTCTCTTTAAAAATTAACCTGTATGAACTTAATACATATCGACAAAATGATATTTATTGTGTCAGCTGCTAAAACACCAAGCGTAGTTCTGGTTTATGATAGGTAAATAAAAACAGAATTATAATTCAGTCTGAACAGCTAATTTTAACAACAGTGACAAATGTGTTTCTGTAAGAGACTGTTATATCAAATGTACATTGTAAACAAGCACATTTCTTTGTGACTTTGTCACTAACCAATACTTCATCTATTCACAGAATCACTGAATCACAGACTTGTGGAGGTTGAAGATACCTCTGGAGATCATCAAGTTCAACCTCTCTGGTTAACCTACTATAGGTTGCACAAAAAAGCATCCTGGCAGGTTCTGAATATCTCCAGAGGAGGCCTCACAACCTTTCTCAGCAGTTCATCCTCATATTTGTATGGCACTTCTGGTGTTGCAGGAAGTTCAAATTCAGATGAATACAATTCTGGAAATGTGATTTCCTTGTCGTTCCTTTGCTATTTTTCTGTTCTCTTATCTCAGGCAATAAAAATTAAGTCTGTTTCATTTTAGTACAAGTCGGATTCACTTTTAAGTATAGTGTAGTGCAACATTTGCATTTT
This sequence comes from Numida meleagris, assembly GCF_002078875.1. NCBI lineage: Eukaryota > Metazoa > Chordata > Aves > Galliformes > Numididae > Numida > Numida meleagris. Next base: position 34,261,621 of record NC_034414.1, on the reverse strand, counting down.
AACAACTGTAGCACAGTTAAAAAGAAAACATGTTTTTTTGTGAAGTTGCAACAATCTTTTAATAAATCCTTAAGCTTAACAAAATCAATTTTATAAAATTTACATTTCCTTGAAAGTACTTTCAACTTCTGCCTGATAGAACCTTTCTCATGGATCACAAATACACACAAAACTAACAGCCAACAAACAAATAAATTGACAATCCTCCCCCCTACACATGCCCTTCTAGATAGCAAGAATGACTTTAAAAAAACATAAGTCGTGGAGGGAGGTTTTTCCCTTTGTCTTTCAGTTTAAAACAACTTTAGCATGCAATTTCCCTATTCAAATAATAGTTTAATACTGCTTTTGCTGAGAAATGTGATGGAAGGGAAAAAAATACCTCTAAAATTTTATTTATTATCTCACTATTAATATATACATAGCAGAAAAAGGCAGTAACTAGGATGTCTGTCATTTAATTTAGTTTAAAACTACAGATGAACCACTTCTCTATTGAGACTTACTAGGATGCTTTTTCTGTCACTAAATTAGTCAACATCTGTAGAAAACATTGCAAAATAGGGACTTGGCTACTTTAGTAAAAATGTTGGCCAATGTTTTCATAAGCAACTGGAAAATAATATGCATAGTATGAGAAAATAACCAACAAATCAAGACTGATATGCATAGGAATTCATAATGGTTAATTAATATATTTTTAAGGACTTCTTATTTTTACAAAGGTATAGTACATATTTTCATTTAAAATTCCATACAGTAAGCTGGCAGTTTCATAACTCACTCATCCACCAGAGGCTGCAATTCTACTTTCACATCTGAAAGGTGCCATATAAATATGAGTTATTTATATGAATACAATGGCTTGAGGCATATTGATGTTTCACGTATACGCATGGTAAAAACTACCAGGTACAGAAAGAAATTTGATATAGAATGTGCTTTAGACAGTTTCTAAGTTAAAATTTCTGTATGGAAGACACTGACAAGTGTATTCAGTTTCTTGCTATATTCTTTCCTTCCCTTGAAGACATTATTATATTCAGGCAGAATTTCATGTAATTCCTTCTGGAACAGAAGATGGCTTGGCCACTGAGAATGTTGTTAAACATGGATTGCAACAGTATTCTGAAAGTCGAAAACATGCTGGTAGAATGGGAAACAAATACATAGCAGCTGTTAAACCACTATTTCTCTTTGATCAGGCTTCTCTCCAGTCCATTTACAAGAGAAAATAGCTACAACATTATTTCGTTTCTTACATGAATCAAAATTCAACCATCCAGATCTACTAGAAATTTTTGTTGCTTCATGTGCAACAATTTTCACATGTGTTATTATGCTGTAAGTCTCTCAGATGAAATTCTGTGATTTGTATTCTTCAAGAGTTTGTCTGGATAATTCATGACAATTGTCCCTTGCCATTCATGTAGTATGCTTAGTAATTTTAGCCTTATGAATATTTAACAAATAAACAAAATATCCAGATAATCTAGGAGTTAGGATAACAATTCTCCATGACTTTCATGTAATGGAGACACTTGAAAATTTTAGGTCCAAAAGTATATAATGTTGACAATTTCTGTTTCCATTTGACAGTGTTCTTTGTCTTTCTTTTGATTTTGTCTTGGGATTTTTGTTAAAATGTTTTTATGATTTCATTCCATAATGTTTCACTTTATATTGTGAGTTTTGAAGGAGCTCATGTAGTTATCTAGTAATGTAGCATTAAGTTCCCTGTGAATCGTAATTTATATGAGATTATTAAATAGTAGTTAAAGGTACATTGAACTATCAACTGCAGCTGGCTTTAATCAGTTAATTTCTGCTATAGACTTATTTTGGTAATCTTTGTATAATTATTGCAGAACTGACAACAGAATCAAATATCAGTAGTTGCTATATATTTTACCCAAGAGAACTTAAGATAATGAACAAAGAACATTTATGCTATACAAGTAAATTGTCCCTTCAAGATCTTTAAATGACTTTCCAAGCCAAAAAAAAAAAAAACCCCTTTGCTCTGGTGTTAGAAATCACCCATGAAATTCAGACTTTGCAAGATTGGTGTATGAATCTGATTGGATCCAAAAGTTTCATTGCATCCTCTCTCAGAATAATGTGTTCTGCCAGTCTCACATCAAAGTTCATTGAATATGAAGCTACAGCAGACAGAAGAGTGTAGATATGATGTACAGGTTCAGTAGTTGCTGCAGAAAGAATTAGCTGTGGTCTGAGTTAAAATTTATGAAAATCTACAGTGCTCTACTCTATTAAAGTAGGAGATGTTTTAGGCCAAGTGATGTTCTATCAGAATTGAATGGATCTTCAGTGATGACTAGCAGTAAACTAAATAGAAAATTTAGTACTACTAACTTTTGAACCTTGCACTTTTTCCCTTGCTAGAGATAAGCTTTAACAAAGTACAATTCATCTCTTTGTTCTCCCTGTTTAGGCATGAGAAGGGAGGCTTAAAAGTCTAAATTATCAATAGCTGACATGTTTTTGCAGTTGGCTAGATTTTATTTCACTTTTTAAAATCAAGTCAGTGTGGAGCTAGGTTAGGTTATTACACGTAGTTAGGGTTTTTGTCCCCCATCTATATTCTATCAACTTTGACACCTGTGTTGAACAGTAGCTTCAGGGCACACATGCAGTGAAAACTATGCTAATGACCTATTACTGCTATCCTACAAATCAGCGGTAATTCTGCCAATATTGATTCTTCTAAATAAATCACTGCATTCTTTGCTTACATGGTACAACCAGCAAGAAAGCAAACTTCTGATCAGTTTAGGGGCTATTTTGTATTCAAAATATAGAGAATTTATTTAACAATAAGAAATTCTACAGTGTTTTGCCTCATCATAATTTCCATTGTAGGGCGATAGACCCCAAATCTCTTATAGTGCAGTCGCTGCTGGCCTGACTGACTTTAGTTTAAATTATTTTATTTTAAGAATGTTTCACCTTCACTTGTGAATGCATGATATTACTGTATGTGTCCTCACGAGCTTAAATATTCTTGGTTAACTTTTGCTGCTTCTCACACATTATCATATAAATTGCTGCCAGCATCTCATAGGCCAGATGAATTTTCTGATGTGAGAATCACAGAATTGCAGGGGTTGGAAGGGACCTGTAGAGATCATCGAGTCCAAGCCCCCTGCAAAACCAGGTTCCCTACAGCAGATCACACAGGTAGACATCTAGATAAGTCTGGAATATCTCCAGGGAAGGAGACTCCACAACTTCTGGTCAGCCTGTTTGAGTTCTCCAACACTCAGACAGTAAACAAGTTCTTCCTTGTGTTACTGTGGAACTTCCTGTCCTCCACTTTCTGCCTGTTGCCACTTGTTCTATTGCGGCACACCACCAAAATGTTCTTATACTAGTTGTTCTTCAGTCACATATCCTGTTTGACTAAGGGACTTAATAGTAATGACATTTTCATAGTCAGTGTATCTGAGTGGTAAGCATGAAACAAAAATGTATAGTAGTTTGTGCTGCGGTAGTGAATAACTGCACAGACTGATCAATAACATAATGGGAAGAGAGGTGATAGAAACAGTGAGCTATAGTTCATGTCAATATGGCGCCATATATACAAATGTCTCCCAGAGGTGTTTTTCTCAAAAAAATAGCCAAGACTGAAGTGGCACAGGTCCAGTCCCTTGTGCCTTCTTAAAGAAACCACAACTGTTTGGAAGCAGTATAACAGATGTTCAAAAGAATCATTAACAATCTAAATGTATGTGTGAGCAGATGTACTATTTCTACTACACATAACTTTGGGGGAGAGGGAATGTTAAAGAAAATCAATGAGTGGATCCATGTATGAATTACTCATCTAATTATATTCAAAAGGTAGAGCAAGGTTCTTTGCTTCAGTGATTGTGATTGAGATAAGGAGGACAAATTATGAGAGGAGGTATTAGAGCAACCATGCACAATTGACTTGGTACATATATACCAGATCAATGAGAGGCAAAATAACTGGCAGGATAAGGGAAACTTGTTCCAATACCTCAGTCCTGCTCTTCTTGGTGCATTTTACTGGAGCCACAGGAAATGTAGTGCCATTAAATTAAAGGAACAAGTACAATAACTAGACAGGCATAACAGTAGGAAAATCTGTTGACCTTATTAAGTAATGAGTGTAGTGACGGGAACAGGATAATTTCTGTAATCCTCTCAAGATCATTACTGGTGTTGCCTGAGTATATGCTCCCTGTGAAAAATGATCTTTTGGAAGCTGAAAGAATCTTTGTCATGTTGTCACACTGACTGCAAGATAGACAGAGAGCCATAGCTCAGTGGGGAATATTTTTTGTCTCAGGCCACATCTAAAAGTGACTTTGAGGCATTTTTTTCCCCCAAGAATGTGCCCACAAGAATATTCACATGATTCTCCTTTTACTTTCCTGATCTATTTTTTTTTTTAATCTAATATGGGAATACTAGTCATTAAGCAGTTATTTAGAAAGGAGCAAGAAATTTTGGGAATGAGTCTTAAGTATTAGTACTAGAATTCAATTCTAAAAGCCTTGTAACTTTCTGACTTACTATATCATCTTACAAACCATCATTTCCTACATGGAGTAGCAGTGGGCAATGAAGGAGTAAATAAAAATGTGGAACCAGTTAAATGACTCTACTGCTTCTTAGAACTCCCAAATACTTTGATTTGAGATTTCATGGATTTTTTGGTAAGGAAAGTATGATTATTTAGCTAGCTGCCTTTAAAAATTACTCTAAACCTCTGAGATTTTTGTCACATGTTCTTAGTTTTTACCACTTTTTCGATACAGGCCTTTGCTCTGATAATACCGGTCCTATGGTCTCATTCCCTCCTCTGTCTCTGCTTTTTGCTACATGCGTATGCAGCAAAAACGTATTTGTGGTTTTTTTAGTGTTACAGGAATAAAGGACATAATTCCTTTCCTTAAACAACTACCATATGCTGTTAATGTACAATGGAGTTAACAACTTCTTTGTCTCATACAGTGAACCTTGCACAACGGTCTCCTGATGAACTCATGAAGGTGCTGAAATATTATGTAGGATATTTCAGCAAAATTACTGAGAGCTCTCAGAAATTTCTGGAAGCATTTTTATGATTTTCTCTTTTACTTCGCTATGCTGCTTTTTCCAGCTTACTTGTACTTGCTGGGAAATTCAAAAACATAGGGCTTCCCATTGAAAACGTGACCAGCATGGAGATGGCACCACCATCCACTCGTGAGATTTGCTAGCCCACTCTTCTGCTCTGTTCCTCTCACTGACTCACACAGCAATTCATCTCCAACTCACTAAGAAGCTTTCTTCTAGCTCTCCTTCCTGCCTCTTCTGCATCAGATGAATTAAGCAAGTTATATCACAGTGCTTTTGAGGCAAACCACAGAGATTGAAAGATACATCAGGGCTACGTGATGTAAAGAAAAGCCCACAAAAACTGGGAAGAGCAGGACACAGAATTTCATCAGACAATATGAAACTTCCTGTGCTTGGAATCATCCATATTGCGCAGCTCTACAATTAGTTCAGTGCAACACCTAACATGATTATGTACATTTAGGACCGTAGTCTTGCAGTCACATATTGCTGGTGCAATATAATAACTCATAATATACATAACATATAATATCATAACATATATCTCATAATAACTTATATATATACATAATATATCATAACATGTATAATATATCTCAACTTATATATATATATAATATCTCATTATAACATATTATCTGGATGTGGACACACACACACACTCTCTCTTCCCCTCTCTGTCTCTAGGTTTTACTAGTCCAACATGGCTTTATACTTTATAGAAATTTTTACATAAACAGAGGCTGGAAATATGTTTTCCAGTGACTGTTATTTTCCATCTAGAGAAAGGAGATGTAATTTCCACCTTCAAAGCTTAGAGTTGGACATCATATTTCTACTTTAGAAAGTGCATCTGCTCTCTGAATTAATGTAATCAATGCACTAAACAATGTAGTCCTGCATCTGATATATTGTGAAGCAAAACAGGGAGCAAAGCAAGAGACCAAAATAAAGCATCTCTATGAGGTGCAGGGGACAATCAATTAGATTCATTATCTGTTTTACATTCTAGTCACTGCTTTTAAAGAAGAGGAGTGCATAATACCATGGCAACGGTTGGAGCTGCAGTTCTTTATGGTATATAATCATTATGGATTCTTCAGCATTCCCTGAAAATTGATATAAAGAACTTGCAGGAGTTGTACTGCCTACTATGCTGATTAAATGACAAGTTTGTAATTTACAAGTGCTGTATTGCCGTGGGAAGGCAATCATACAACTCTGTTTTCAAACTCAAGGGTTTTTGATACACGCTGCATGATCTCTAGCTGGGCTGCAAGCTACGATTAAATTGAAAGGATAGCATGTAGATTTTAGAACATGGTGTTGACATTTACTAGCCAATCAAATTTTGCAACTTTCTGGTATGACAGCAGATGTTGACCTTTCAAGCTTTCCCTGTCTGCTTTCATGCATTACCTGCAGAAATTAACATTAACTCTCTTCTTGCTCCTTGCTGCTATTAATGTCATCTGGGAATTGAGAATCGTGAATTCATTTACTGAACAGAGTGGAGACTATTTCATACTCCAAGACAGAACAACTGCTCCTGGGAGCTGATATTTTTGGAGGCTGCTTCGACTACCTTTGTGGCTGAGGGATAGCTGGGAGCTATGGAGTAGAAAATGTCACTGGGAACAAATACAGAAAAAGACAGTGGAGGACAGTTTCAAGGAGAACACTAGGGGCCAAACACTTGCAAATGATATTGGATACATTTAGTTTAAAGTCTAAGCCAAAACACTTAAAGCTATTCTGATGGTGTGCAAAACTAGATGCAAAGTATCAATGTCTCTTTGCCTTATTAAGAGAACTATGAAAATGTAAGCCTACATAATACACAGCTTGGTAACAAGAAGCTTCAGGGGATTGCATAGTATTGCCTAGGGCTCTCTGATATTATACTCTGAGGGAAATATTAACTTTTGTCAAGATGTCTCCAGCAATGTGACTAAGATTTTGATGTACATAGTCCAGCCTGAAAGTCATGCCTCTTATTTATTTCTATGGAAACTACAACAGATACAAAGAGCACAATTAACACTATTTGATATTCCCAGCAACAAAACACTATTTTTCAACATAGTCTCCACCATTAGCTATGCATTTTCAACAGCAATGAACAAGAGCCTGCATACTGTGCTTGTAAAACTCTGCAGTGACAGAGGTGACCCACTGTCAGAGTTGCCATTGCTGAAATGCACCACTCACCACCTCACTGTGCTGACATCCACTGTGTAGTCTCCATTAACATTCAGAAAGCATTAGTGAATGTCACTGGGTGCCATTTTTTTTCTGGATGGAGGAATTCAACTCCACACCTTTGCTTCATACGTACTTCTATGTCAGACACCATTTTGTCAGATTGTCCCTCCGCTGCCATCCGTTGCACAGCAACAAGATGTAGCAGAATATTGGTGGGAAGGTTCAGCTTATACTGTGATACCACCACCATCAGCCTCTGACATCACAGGCCAACAGAATTAAAAAGGAGACATTACTTTCTCAGGACCCCTTTTAATATTAACAAGTCATTGACTGTTGTACATAGAAAGCAACTAAGAAAAAAGAAAAGAATATTTTCTGACTTGTCCTTTTGTTTATGTCAAGAGGAAATGCTTAAGTGTCTACAGACATATTATCAGAAAGAAAAACTAATGTTTATAACTATAAATGTGTTCCGGAAAGTATGAATAAGCATATATATTATTTCTGAAAATAACTTTCCAGTGCAGTGAGTCATTGTATTTGAAGTAGCTATGATGTAAGCATATTTCTAATCATACAGTAATATAGTTCAGACAAATGTTTCAATAAATGCTGATCTTTTGCAAGATACATGTACCCCATACAATTTTCCATGTAAACAAGGAAAAGCTGCAGTCATCATTTCTGTACTATGTAATTGAAAATATATTCTAGATACTAATGAGAAGAAAATATGACATTTTTATAAGAGAGAATGTTTTTATCACTGTTTTATTCCAGATTTCCAGAAGTAAGACATGTAAATTAGTCTGAAAATTCAGCCCAAAAGAGAGTTTTGTATTGCCTTTTACTACAGATAATTGATACTCATTCAGTGGCAAATGGTACACTTCTCAAACCACATAAAGCTAAAAACCTATCCACAAAATCTTGAGCTACTGTCTTTATCTAGGACAAAACAATCTTCGCCAAGAGGTGGCACAAACTTGTGAGAAAAGCTTTTATCTAGGAAAGATAAGGAACAGAGAAGTAAGCCCACAATCAGAAGATAAATTGATGCACCTGATTGGTAAGGTGTAGGCTCATGCGGATGAGAGAGTCCCTGAAACCAAATAAAAAGCATTTAATGGGCCCATCTCAGGTGTGTGAACATAGATATGGAACTTTTTACAGTTAGCCCTTCAAGGATAGCCCCGTGAGGACAGCGCTGTGAGAGAAGAACTCATGTATTTTCTGGGAAAAAGATATAATTGTCTCCCTCAATCAGAGGTCTGTTTGTAGTTGCAGGGCTATAATCTCATTGAGATTATATCATATCATATATTATATCTCACAATTGGTTAAGATTGTATATCTGCAGCACAAACTTCAGTTGATGGGTAGTACCTAGTGGCTTGCCTTGGGCTCATCCTTGGGCCAATACTATTTAACAACTTCATTCATGACCTATATGATGGGACAGAGCAAATCCTCAGCATGTTTGCAAGCAATGGAAAACTGAGAGGATTGTCTAAAGCAGATGATGGTTCTGATGTTCAGAGGGACCTTAGTAGTCTGGAGGATGGGCCAGCATGAACCTCTTGAAGACTGAAGGGGAACACAAAGTCCTGCAGGTGGGGAGGAGCATTCCCATGCACTAGTACATGCTGTACTGAAAGTGTGGAAAGTAGCTTTGTAAAAAAGGAACTGGAGTTTCTGCTAGACAAAGAATTCCAATGGTACACTGGTTTACATTAAGAAGAGCATTACCAGCAGTGACCATTCCCCCTTGCTCATCATTGGTTCCAGGCCACACCTGGAATGCTATGTCCAGTGTGTGTGTCTCCTCATTATAAGTCAGACATTGATATACTGGAACAAGTTCTGTAAAGGGCCACTAAGATGAGAAGGGTTTGGACCATGTCATACTAGAAGGGACTCACTCTTGCCAGTGGTACCAAGGAAAGGGCAAGAGGCAATGGAAAGAATCTGAAATGCAAGAAATTCTATGTAGACATAACTAAATCTTTTTTTACTATGAAGGTGATCAAAATGGAGAAAGTTGCTAAAGAAGTTGGTGAGTCTACATTCCTAGAGATATCTGAAACCTAACTGGATATGATCTTCTTGCTTCTCTGAGAAGGAAGAGTGAACTAAATCATCTCCAGAGGTCTCTAATCTTGTTCTGTGATTCTGTGAAAAAATGAATGATCAAACTTTGATCAACTGAACTGAAAATCAGAAACTTCTCATCACAGTTCTTCACAGTGGACTCACAGTTGGCTTCCCCAAGTTAACTCCTCAAGTATAAGTAAATAAACTTAGGGCACAAGAAACAAGAAGACACCTCTCCTAGCAATAGGTAGCCATTAACCAGATACTAGTACGTCCAGCCCGGCTTTGCTTTGGTGCCATTTGTCCCTGCTAGCACTAAATATGTTCACCAAGTCAACAGAGAATGCATATTGCTGCTAAAAATGCTCAAAGAAAGGTTACAGACACTAGCGTACCACATCACTGCCTTCTTTTCACTGCCAGCTCAAGAATTTATGAAAAAATAGTAGTTTCTAAAACTAGACGAGGTAGAAAAGGATTAGTTTGGAAGTTGTTTCCCTAAAGCCATCCTGATAGTTAACTGTAAAACCCCTATAGGATTCCTAAAACTTACTTAGCCCTACTGTTATATCAGAGTAATAATGTGTTGTGAAATTGTTGGAGCCTGAACTGCAGCTTATTCTGTTGAAGACTGCTTAACAGCAATTGCATTGGTAATTGAGTTCTTTCCTACAGGGGCGACTGGTGAGGACAGGATAGAATTTAAGAAAGGAGTAGCTATATTGATGATTAATTGGAACATTTATTCCTATATCAAAGACAAAGATTTATGGATGTGATGTAAATGTGCTTGCTTCAGGACAAAAGTCAATTAAACAAATGAAGAGGAATAGGCTGCCTTTTTGTGGCAGGTTTTCCCACTTTGTTCTCCTGCAACTTTATTTCTGAAACAACTGGGAAGACTTCGTCAGAAAGTGTAAACCCTAGGGAGCTGATGATTTAATCTATATACTATAATAATGTTAAAAAAAGTTCACATGAAAATAACTTTTAAAAATGTAATCTGTTATGTTATTACTCACCAATTATTTCACCGAAGTGCAGAGCTGGACTACATTACTGGGCAAAAACAAAGATTCATTTATGAGTATTGAGAAACACCAAACTACATTTAATTAACCATTAACAACTAATTTCTCTCAGCATTAGATAGAGAGAGATGTAATATTGTTTGATTTTAGTCTGCTGCCTGTCCATCCTCAAACAAAATCTGTGCTTGTTTTCCAATTTTTAAGTGAGAGAGAATGCACTGAATAGTCTGTCTACCAACTTGTATTGTGTAATACATTTAGAACTGCTAACACTATGGGAAGAAAGGCAAATAGATGTTTATTAGATACAACTACTGACTATGTGACTAATCTAAGAAGTCTCTACAACACTTCCTGAACATACGTTCTCCTGCTTTAGACACTTATATAATGAAAGACCATACCTGAGGTGTGCATTGCTGCATTGGCCTCCTACAAACACTGGGTTAATTAGGATTCCACAGATACTTTCTCGCCTGCTGGATTCCAAACATCAGCTGCAATTGCTGTAGATTTTTAACATGCTGAGTCAGATTGCTAACTTATTCCCACATGTAAAATGAGATGTTAGAATAGTTTCTAAATAAATATATGTAGTAGGTGGGAATACTCATCTATTGCCTACGGTTGTTTGGTCTTTTAAGACCTGATGGCCCTTTATCACATGGTAGGTGCCTGATACAGTAGCTAAAGAAACAGCAGGATGTACAAGGCCTCAGCTGTCTTCTTTACTGTATCCCATCCTTTCTGTGTAATCCTTAAAATGACAGACTGTGTGGACAACTGATATGTGCATCTATCCAGTGCAGCTGAAATTAAAGGTTTTCTTAATGTAGGAGGAACAGGAAGATGTTTCTCTTGCTGTACCATTCACATCTGTCAAATCACTCTGCAATGGATTCCTCCAAGGAGCTGGCAATCTCTACCAGAAGAAATAAAGATACGAAAGCTCCAGGATGTTGTATGAGAGAATAAGCACTAGAGAATTGAAAAGACCCTTAGCAACTGTGCAAATAGAATTTATTCTCAACTAGAATTAGAGTTCTACTCTCTAAGTTTATGATTCTAGCTAGTAGCGCACCACTAAAAGAATACACCACTGCATCCTTACTATTCCAATGTGGGAGACTAAAGATAAAATCACATGCTAAAAACTGTGATTTAAAAATATGAGGGATGCTACAGGATTTTCTAATAGTCTTTGGTAAGTTCTTTGATAAACTGCCATCCCTCCTTCATAACACAAAATATAGCATGTACGTACCATTTGCTATTAGTTACAATTTTAATAATATTATTTCTTAACATATGCTATTGCATGATGAAGCTGGCAATATGATTTGGCTTTCTGAACTTGTTACAGTAAAAATTTAAGTCAGATTCTGTTTTAAAACATTTTTGATAATACTTATTTTCTCTCACCAGAAACAAAATACTCTGTTTCTCTGATTGCTCTTTATTTTATGCTATTGATAAAAATTTCACTGAGCTATTTTTAGAAGTTTTATATGTATTAGATCTCATTTTTTGTATTCACTTTTTAGAGGTTAAGGCAGTATTAAGAGGAAATATTAATCTGTTATTGATCATTTGCTTTTGAGAATGAATTTTAGATTATATACTTAGTTTTATCATTATAAGTAGTTATGGCTGTTGAGTTCTGTGGGTCACAATATATACCCTCTTCTAGTTTGTATTTTGTGATTTCCAAGTTGATAAATACTTATTTTGCTAAATAATTTGGATAATGTCATTGTTGCTTATCAATGCAATTACTTTCAAATACTTGCTTTAATGTAAAATAAAACTTGTTTAAAATGTTAAGATTTTTTTTACGAAGTGCAATCTATCTTATCATAGACTTTATATAAAAAAACCTTAACAATATCATGCAAAAGCTGTAAAGATAAAGAGCTAGTTTTAGAGTGGCTATGAGCTGTTTCTGAGTACATTGTTGTTATGCTTATGTAAGATAGTAATAGACGTCTTTCTCTTGATACTTTAAGGTCAAATTGTGTCTTTATTCCATTGTTTAGTGAAAAGCTGCCAATATTCAAGTTCATAAGCCTTTGTCAGGACTGATATAACTTACACAGGAGACATCTATTTAAAGACACAACCATCCGCCTGTGGCAGCCAGGCACGGACTTAGGTGTGAACGATCCAAACAGTTTATTACAGGTTCTCACATCCCTTATATACATTCACAAGTTTCCTCTTTTAACTTTCCCATTTGCCCTTACATGTCAACGAAGCATTCCACAAACACTCCCTAACCGTGCATGCAGGCGCTTATCCTGTCAGAGCCATGTGTAATTCCTTTTGCTTTTCTCTTCTTCTGGTGGTGTCCTCGGTTCTCAGCCTTGCTTTCTCATGCCGGTTATCTTGCTCTGCAGCTTCTTCTCTGAATAGTCTTTCTTGTATCCCCACATCAACCACCATTTCTCTTTCTCTCTCTCTCTCTCTCTCTCTTTTTTTTTTAAGAATGAAGATGTAAGATAGAGTGAGAAAAAAAGTTATGCACCAGTAGACGTAAAGTTTATTAAAATTATCGTTCAGTAATTGGTTCTCTGTATCTCACAACATTCAATAAAAAAATATTTAAATAAAACATGAGTATCTATTAAATATATTTACAATGTACTTGTCAAAACATTAAGTCATAAGTCATAGTTTAAGTTGATACACTATAGAATAAAAATAAAAGTTAGAACTGCACCAGTAAAACTTTTTGGAAGTACTCACTGTCTGCAGCAACGAATTTCACTTTCTCCCATGATAACAATAACTTGATGACTGCACACTAAAAAAAGAAAATAATTGCATTCCTGTGGAAAACGAAGTAAAACCAAAACAATTCTGCTCCATGAGTCATTGATCTCATCAATAGATTTACACTACCCAGAGAGGCACGTTCTATTCACCATCTAGGGAAATTTTATTTGTAAGTCAATTGCTGGGTTTGTAACACTTCCCATTTTATCTCCTGCTAAGAAGGTATTTATTTTAGAAAAAAAGAATGATAATGCTTAAACATGGCTTTACCTTAGAGCAGTATTTATTTCCCTAATAAAATAAACATCCAATTTTTTCCCCACTCAAGATCATTTTCCTTTCTTTGATTAAAAAAAAAACTTCCCTTTGGTTATAAAGACACAGACTAAGAATAAACTGTGTAACTGAAACATTTGCAGTTCTATATCACTTTGACGGAATTCATTAGAATTCTTTTAACACTGTTGCTCTTCCGTCTTTCTTTCACATTTCTATTTTAAGAGATAGAAATAGAAATGTCAAGTCTGTGTCTTTAGGACTTAAAGCATCTAACTCTTACATATGCAAAATTTTCATTGAAGGAAGTGGAATGCTTAGTTTTTTTTTTTTCCAGAAAAAAGAAATTAAACTGGGAATCACTTCAGGCAAGACTCTTTGGCTCTCTATCTTTTTTCATGTTCGTGAATATGACTATTTTTGTAGATCTCTTTGTGATCTGGAAGTAGAAGTCCTACATTAAAAATATTTATTGCTTAAATTTAATGATAGAACGTAGTCATACTTTATATTATTCTACCTTTGTATCATGCATTGAATAGGTTTCCAGTTGTCAAAGTTAGGTTTCCACATATATCACTTGTTGCCAACTGTGGTCTTAGAGATCTAGGAAAAGAAGAGCACTGTGGTACTGGGAGAAGTGTTCTGAAGCCTTTCTCAAGAAGATAAATATTAATTCTCACTAAAAAGGGAAAGAGATTTAAAGCAAGTTGCCCTGGGCTCTAAAATGTCCCAGAATTATGTCCTTAGATTCCTGTGTTATTTCTAAATATGGTCATACACTTCAGTTATGTAAAATTATAGCAGGAGAGAGTTGTTTGTGCATAAAGTGGAAATCACTCACTTTTCTAATAAAAAATAAAAACATAATTTCGGACTATTTTGAAATAAATACCTATTATTTGTTACTCTGGATATTAAATGTTTTTATTTTCTTTCTCACTAATATTCCATCTTACTTGGAAACTCAACTCCATGCAACGGAAGTATTTTCTAGTATAATTGACTCAGCAAAGAATACAGTTCTTAAAATGCCTGATGTATTTAAGTGCAATTAATAGCTCTTTCACAGCCTTGTCCACAATCCTTTGCATAATGTGTGTTTCTTTCTTTGTTATGTTTTTGAAATATATTAGTATAAAATGAAAAATACTAGTAAATTGATAAAATAGTAATAAATTTTGCATCCAATATATTTTTTTTTGATTCAAATGAATGTTCTTACATGCATAGATGAATTCTGTGGTAAAAACTGTGGCACTTCTGGTCCAATAAATTTTATACAGTCTATCAGTCTCTTGAAAGTAAAACAAACTTATAATTGAAGTTACAATCGTATGTACTGTAGAAACTAAAATCCACGATCCTAAAGGGATCACAACAAATATTTCTTGATTTTCTCATGGGTATAGAGAGCTAATTAAACATTAGAGTCTTAAGCTGTGATTTGTACCTATGTCAGTATTCTTACAGTAAGAATGTGAGAATGGTAATTTGTGTTTCTTCCTGTTATGGATTTTTATGCATTTGACATGAGATTCCTACAAAAAGAAATATTTAGAAATCATGAAGTCAGAACTCATATTTTCTCTCTGTACACAAATGACATTACAGGAGACAACTGGACATAAGTAAGCTTTTACAGAATGGATGACAATTACACTAACTGCTATAATTGGATGAGATTAAATTTGTGGGGTTGTAATCCCTCAGGCAAATTACAAATCAGATTCTCAGTTGTTGGGACAGTATTGTAATTGCTGCCTTGTGATTCAAGTGCCAAATGATATCTCTTTCAGATTTGCTTATTTATTTACTTATTTATTTACTTTAAAGTGAATTGCTCTGTTCTAATTTCTACCCGTACAGGTGTGTACTCTTTGTAACTTTTGACAGCTAGCATGTACAAGATTCATTGCACATCATCAAAGTGCTTAAATTAGTGACCTGGGCACCCTGGACTTCTGGGACAGTCAATGGAATGAAGCATTCCTTCAAAAGTATATCTTCCTGATCTGCTTTTTTTCTCTATCTAGTGTACAGGAAGATACTTCATTTACAAAAGTGCGGAATGTGAACTTTGATGTGTGCTTCAAATCAGTTTTCTAGGCAGGTGTTCATTCATGCCCTTGGGTTTGATGTTCCCTATTAACTGGTGTTTGCTTGTGTGATTATTTTGATACAGCTCTGTTTAGTACTGCTGGATCTGGAAGTTACCTGTGAAACATGATATGTGGTCTAGCAAACTCTGTCTACAGAGAATGAAAGTCAAGGCAACTAAACTACTAGAAACTATTAGAAATTACCATGGATTGGGATAAGGAGCAGTTTAATTATGAGAAAGAAAAAAAGGCCTTCCCCCAAAAAAGGGAAGGCCATGTAGAAGCAAAAAGAGAGAATAATTATTCTCTGTTTTCTGTCAACAAGTGATGTTCAGTTACCACTTGGTAAGCAGGGCCTCAGTATGCATATAGAAATTGTTTGGAAGACAAATACTTTCATAGCCAGAGTCCCCTTTTTCTCTTCCCCATCTTTTTTTGGGAGCCTGCTTTGGCAGGGGAGTTGGACTCAATGATCTCTGGAGGTCCCTTCCAACACCTACAATTCTGTGATTCTGTGATCTTTTCTTGCTGCATGTGATGTCATGATATGGAATATTCTTTTGGTTGGTCTAGGTCAACCGTCTTGGCAATGTCACTCCCTCACCTCTTGTTCACTGCCAGCCTACTGGCTTTGGAGAGGATTAGAGAAACAGCATTGATGCTGTTCTACCTATAAATGCACAGCTCTATATGGATTACTGTGGGGAAAGTCAACTCCATCCACAAAATTGTGATTTCAGAGATGTAATCAATGGACTAAACAGCAGATCTAAATCCTAGAATGGAAGAAAAAAGGGAGTAGTTTACGGGTTATATCCTGAAAAATGTCAGAGAACCATAGAATGGTGTATGGATACGGACAGGATATCACAGAGGCAAATCATACATTGAAAGAAGGTTGTATATACTTTGCAATTATCGGCGATTTAATTACTGTTTTATTTTTTAGTAAGTAAAGGAATAAAGAGTATCTGAGAGTATTTTAAAAGATTTCAGAATACAGTTCTTGGATGTTATTTCACTCTTAATTTCTGATCTTTTTTGACACATTTTTAATGATCATTAAACTCATTGTTTCAAAAAAAATTGTTAAACTATAGATTATATATTATGGGACATTGGCTTGTTTTTCAATATGCAGTTACTGTTGTCCAGTACTGCAAGAGAGAGGTCCAACAAAAGAAACCAATTCAGAACACTTTCAATAGAGCTTGAACAGGGACTAAGAGGACCAATATATTCACAGGCAGGAAGCTAGCAAATCTTTACAGAGCTGAAGATGGAACTAGATGATCTTAAAGGTCCCTCCCAAGCCAAACCATTCTATGATTCCGTAATCTTTCAGTTATACTAAAACCAGTAACTGTTTTGAGATTATTGTCATTCATTTCTTGAATTTGGTGATAATTAACTGTGCCTATGTTGAAGAATAGCCGAAATTTTTTTACTTGCTCCATTTCTATGCTCATGAAAGGACAAGAAAATGCATGTTCATCAGTGTAAATTTAGCAAATTATCAGAAGGTCAAATGGTTAAAGATATTATAGGGTTGCTGTTAAACACTTAGCAAAAGTGAAATTGTTTCTGTTCTAAGGGCAGTCTAATTCAGTATAATTGTCATTGAAATATTATCTCCCACTAATTTGATATAAACTGTTTAACCACTGAGTTTCGTATTCAAAGCCGAACTCTTCATTTACATTTGTATGTTGGGGCATAATTTGATTTACCATTTCTCCTGTTTTCCACAAAATGTGCTAATGACATGTATAAATTTTATGAACACATATTCAAAAAGCCAAAGAACAGATCTGAAGAATCTCTGTTTGGCTGAAGTAAGCAGGGCACATCTATCTCTGTTAGAAAGATGTCATTTCCCATATGAGCTGTGCTAATGTAGTACTTGTCATCCCAAGCTTCTTTTTCCTGTGCACTTGGTCAGCCTACTGCATCTGCAGACTTTTTCTATAACCATCAAAAGACCAGCCTGTGTCATGGCATTTTCAAGGCTCTCATCCTCCAATCAAGCTTAAAAAAAACAAAAACAAAAACAAAACAAAACAAAAACCACCAGTTTTCCTTACAACATTGCAACACTTCTGCTTCTACCCCAGATGGTGATGAAACTAAAGTGTGATTTCAAAAATGGCAAAGAAAATGTGTGACAGACAGAAATGACAAGGCTTTGTCTACAGCTGGTGATACAATAAAGTGAAATGCCTTCCCATTGTCCCTAAGCAATCTGTGCAGGGCAAGCTATATTATATTACTTGAACATATTCATTGAGCTCAATTAGACCCTAAACAGAGAAGTCTCATATCATCTGCACTTGTTCTAGTCCCTCAATCTGTGAGCCAACTGCATGCGTGCTTTTATATATATATAAATATATATATAATATATATATGTATATATATATTTCTTTTCCCCTGTGATTCTGACATCTGTGAATCCAGGAAGCCAAACGTAGTGGTACAAAAATGACTCAGTCATCCAGACTGCAATGGCACTATCCTAGGCAAGTGTTACCCCTTTCAACATTTTCAGTTCAGAACAGAAGATATCATTAAAAAGTCTTAGTTTTACATAAGTAAACTTCTTAAGTAGATGCAAGGTATGACAATGCTAAAGTTAGGAAATATGGGATTTTGATGCCACACTTGTAATTCTTGGGAAATGCAGCAAGCTGTGAATGGAAGGAAGTTGTTAAACAGCATTTAGTCTATTATTCCATGGAAGTAGAGTGCACGAAGATATTTATATATTTGTTTTTGTTGACTAAAAGCATTAGATCATGTCTTCTAAAATTTTAGCCTCTATAAGAAATAACAGATCCTTCAAATGGTATTTTTATAATGAATTTGCCACTATCTTTCTTAGTCATTTATTAAATTTTGATTTACACAGAGATGAATATCTGCACAATTATAATGCAAGTAGTAGTTGGAAGTACCTTCTGTGGAGTTATTTTCTTATTCTTTGTAGTATGTTGGCTCTGAATTATAGTGTCAATTTCTTTTAATTATAGCAAAGTAAAATAGGAATCGTTGTACAAAAGTAAATCAAATGACACTTATAATACAAGATGACAAAGATAAATGAATATTTGTTTTAGTCTGTATATCTTTTGGGCCTATATATGTAAATGTAGATATTGTTACTTCCTGGCCCGTGCCTGCTGAATAGCATGGTAACAGCTAGGAGTGTGTGGGTCTTGTTACTGTGCAGTTATGCAATGAATTTAGAGTTATTAAAAAGCAGCTTGGTTCTGAGACCATAAAGATAACTTAAATGTTCAAATTGCATAGATATACAGGAATAAACAATTATTGATAATAATACCAGACTAGACATATAGAAAATGTTTCTTGAACTTACTTTGCCAGGTAGATAACTCAGAAAATCATTCTATTTCAGGGAATAATTGTCTGCAGTTGTCTCAGATCCAAAAGAGACAAAAGGTTTCAAAAAGTAAATCTAAAGATGGCATCTATCCGTAAATATGGTGGCATGGAAATTCCTGCAGTCTCTGTTAGTTCTTCCACTGAACCACTGCCTTTTACTTTATCCCCTTGAAAAACATAAATAAATGTAGTTTGTAAAAATTTCCTTAGCTGACAGCATAGTCAACTAATTCCCTCCAAGTCACTTCCATCTTTCAATGTTCAACTTATCATCTGCTCAGTCCTACCTACAGCCACCTAAACAAATGAAAGACTTGAAACCAATTGTTTTTTTGCTGTTGTTCTAAGTGTTTATATATACATACACTGAACCTTTCACACAAATCTCAGAAAATGAAACAAACAAATTACTTAGAATATCATGGGGAAACATGTAATTTTATATTAATCCAGTTCACAGTGCTGATTTGTGCAGATAATCCGACTTAAAAATTTCTGTATGCAGTGTTACATAAGGATTAAATGGAAGGACTGAAAAATACAGTTTTTGCCATTTTTGTTTGTTTTACTATTTTAATGTAAGATATCAGGATGAATATAGAGTGTATAGAAAGGACAGGAAGGAAAGAAGAGGAGATGTTTATGGTAGATGCAAGTAACTTTTTGACTACACAGAGCTCCAGCACACAGCCAAAGACATGGCTGTCAAAACTCTGGAAAGAACACTGGTGTTGGGCTCCTGATGGTTTGTTACCAGTCACCTCATCAACAGGATGCAGAAGATGAGGGCTGGCAGCCAGAGAACTCCTAGTAAAGGTTGAAAACAGTAGGACTGAAACACTTGATGCCTTTTTGCCTCACATTTCAGTAGCAAAATCTTGCAGATTCCCATGCATGTGAGACTGTTTTGGGAAGGAGAACTGTAACTAGTAATAAGGGCTACAACCTTTTGGAGGCTTACATCCCAGTAAACTTGGATGTACTGAAATCCAGGATGATGCTGGATGATGCTCAATCTGGATGATGTGTTTGCTATACTGTCATATTAAAGTACTGTTTATGAGGACAGATTTCTGAGAGTTGCAGTATCTAACGTTATTCTCTCACAGTGCAAACGTAAGATCCAGGAACAAAGGACTTCAGTCTCCATAAAAATTGTAAAGTATATATTTCCTCCTTTTTTAAACATGCTACAGATGAGAAAATGTCCAAAAGATCCTATGTGAATTTACCAAAGTTAGCCCAAAATTGCTCCACCTGATTGCCATTTATGTTTAAATGACTGGCTTTGAATACAAGTGGAAAACAATCACTGTAAAGCACCTTGAAAATTCCTTTCATAAAGGCTTTTGACTCAGTCTCCAATTTCTATTCCCACTTATAAACTGAGGAAGCACGGGCTAGACAAATGTATGTAGTGGTTTCATCTGGGATGAAGTTGATATTTTCCTTCATAGTGTTTGGTGTGATGCTCTGTTTTGGCTATAAGAGGAAAAGTAATATTAACAACACACTGGTGTTTTAGTTGTTGCTGAGCAGTGTTGTACAGAGCCAGGGACATTTTGGATTTTTAGCTTCTCACACTGTCCTGCCAGTGACAGGGGGTGTTGGCCAGGTGGGCAGTTACTTCACAGGGCCTGGCTGGGTATCAGTGGGTGAGTAGTAAGCAATTGCTTGTGCATCACTTGTTTTGTGTGTATAAATATTAGAAGCTGAGGCAACAAAGGTAGCCTTATGGTTGGTGTCTACTACAGGCCGCCTGATCAAGTGGAGTCTATTTTAAGCCTTATTCCTCCAGCTACAAGAGGTATCATGATTGCAGGCTCTCATCCTGCTAGCGGACTTCAACCACCCTGATATCTTCTGGAAAAGAAGAAGAGCTGGCAAGCTGTAGGCAATCCAAGGGCCTCCTAGAATGTACTGGGAATAACTCCCTGAGCCAGGTAATAGGCAGCCCCACCGGGGAGGATGCAATGCTGGACCTGTTGTTCACCAACACTAGTGAACTGATTAGTGACATCAGGATTGGAGGCTGCCTGGGCTGTAGTGTCCACATGATAGTGGAGTTCAAACACTTGAGGGACTTCAGACAGGAAAAGAGTAAAACCAGGAAGCTTGATTTTAGGAAAGCCAACTTCCAGCTCTTCTGGGAGCTAGTCAACGAACCCCCCTGGGAATCTGTCCTCAAGGACAAGAGAGCGGAGAAGAGCTGGCAAATCTTTAAGGAAGCTTTCTTTAGGACACAAGATCTCTCTATCCACAGGTGTAGCAAGTCAGGAAAGGAAAGCAAGAGACCATTATGGATAAACCAGGACCTGCTGGGCAAACTGGAGAGCAAGAAGAGCATGCATAGGCAGTGGAAGCAGGGACAGGTAGTCTGGGAGGAGTATAGGGATGCTGTTAGGTTGTGTAGGGATGGGGTCAGGAAAGCCAAGGCCAGTCTGGAACTGCAGTTGACAAGGGGTGAAAAGAGGGATAAGAAAGGCTTCTATAGGTAGATCAATCAGAAAATGAAAGTTCAGGAGGATGTATTCTCCCTAATGAGCAACAGAGGTAGGCTAGTAACAACAGACAAGGACAGCTGAAGCAAGAAGGCCACATCCATGAGCTCCCCTTGACTGGTATCAGAGTTTAAATTTCTGTACTGAAGTTTTTCATTTCTTATTTAATTCAATGAAATTTTTGTATGCAGAGACATGAAGGATTTGATTTCAGGTGTTATTCTGAAATATTAGAACCTGTGAGGAAAAAAAGCATGAAAAAAAACCATCCTTTGTAAATGGCAAAATGATCTCTAAAGTTTCAGCATTTTCCTATCTCCCTAATGTTTATTCAACTTTGAAACATTTCCTGAGTCTCCATGAGGAAACAAAAGTAAAATATTTAGTTTATACCTTTAAAACTAAAGCATACCAAAACAAATTCATGAATTTCTAAGTGACTATCAACTAAAAGAAACTTTTTTCACAGAAATAACACAGTGGGTTAAATGTCCTTGTAACTATGGTAGTTATATGAGAAGTTATTTCTGTATGGATATATTTCTTACAATTGGAAATAGTATACTCTTGGACATTTGAAATGAACGTGGCAGGATATGAGGAAACAAAGAATATCATGTCAGCTAAACTCTTCTTACTTCTCTGAAATGATACCTAGCACATAGAAAAAAGCAAGAATGCAAAATTAGCATTTTCTGAAATCTTCTATTGGGATTATATGTCATCTCATGCAAATAAGGTATATGAGCATGATAGAGCACGATGATATCAATTGGGAGCAAGCTATGAGGAAGAAACGTTCCTTTGATATAGTAAATCATTTTGCTCCAGTTGCTGTTTTCTCTATGAGAATTTAGAAGCTCACTCAAAGTCTAGTGGAAATGCTAAGTCACAGTGTGAACCAGTGACTGAGCGCCTGATGGGAAGGCAGGGCCAACCCAGGGGAGCTCAGGTGCGTGCAGTGCACCTGAGTGACTGGAAGGGGTGGAGCCAGGATCATCCCTTCCCAGACCTCCTTTAAGGGTTGGCAGTGGAGGCAAGGGTATCTTGATGGAGATTTCTGTGTACCTAAGGCTTTTTTAAGGTAAACAGAATCTTTACTTTGTTTCTGTGCCTACAGCTGTTGTGTTCGTGTAAGTCCTTACTTGCTGTACCCTGGGACCTTGCTACTTTGTTGTGCTTTCTGTGGTGTTACACAAAGCAATAATGTTTTCAGCAGAAATTATTTGCAACAGTTGAAGTTCGTGAATATATATCTAATGTTTCAAGTAAACGTTCTTACGCATTACATAACGCTGTTTAGTACCTGTGGTACTCTTTAGTAACTGTGAAATAAGTTCCCAGAAGAGTTTAGGATTATCTTTATTGAAAGAGAAGGTCAATTTGTGTATTCAGATTACATAATTTATTTCTGCTCATGTGGTAAGGCGGTAGCAGGACTAAAAAGGGAAGTCTAAGCCTCCTCATGACTGCTTTCTGGTGAATAAAGATACCTTTTCTGAGGTTATAAAAATCTCTGTTCTGTAAAACTTGTGGACTACCTTTGCATCTTAGAAATGTAATTAAGTGCAAATAGACATCTAAATTACATATGTGAATTTGAAAACTTTCTAGCTAATTTCCTTCCATTTTCTTTTGTTTTGTGAAATCTTACAAAATCATCCCTTTACGTAGTCAAGCTCAGATGTCCTGTCTGTGTCCTCTGCCATCTTCCAGTGCCTCCCCTATGCTACTTCCTGGGGGGGGGGAGGCAGTGTGAGAAGCAGAAAGGGCCTTGATGTTCGAATGTTGCTTGGGAATAGGTGTGTTATCAACACTGTTGTCCATCACAAATCCAAAACATAACATCATTGTCAATGGTTTACGGGTGTTTGGTCCGGTTCCATGACAAATGGGACAGGGGTCCCACGGGCCCACTACCCGGGAAAAGGGGAAAAAAAAC